>NC_092768.1:12040740-12163666 GCF_047496795.1 Chiloscyllium punctatum
GACCTTCCTGCTGTGTAACCGGGTGTATCTGTGTGTGACCTTCCTGCTGTGTAACCGGGTGTATCTGTGTGTGTGACCTTCCTGCTGTGTAACCGGGTGTATCTGTGTGTGTGACCTTCCTGCTGTGTAACCGGGTGTATCTGTGTGTGTGACCTTCCTGCTGTGTAACCGGGTGTATCTGTGTGTGAGACCTTCCTGCTGTGTAACCGGGTGTATCTGTGTGTGTGACCTTCCTGCTGTGTAACCGGGTGTATCTGTGTGTGTGACCTTCCTGCTGTGTAACCGGGTGTATCTGTGTGTGACCTTCCTGCTGTGTAACCGGGTGTATCTGTGTGTGACCTTCCTGCTGTGTAACCGGGTGTATCTGTGTGTGAGACCTTCCTGCTGTGTAACCGGGTGTATCTGTGTGTGTGACCTTCCTGCTGTGTAACCGGGTGTATCTGTGTGTGACCTTCCTGCTGTGTAACCGGGTGTATCTGTGTGTGACCTTCCTGCTGTGTAACCGGGTGTATCTGTGTGTGAGACCTTCCTGCTGTGTAACCGGGTGTATCTGTGTGTGTGACCTTCCTGCTGTGTAACCGGGTGTATCTGTGTGTGACCTTCCTGCTGTGTAACCGGGTGTATCTGTGTGAGACCTTCCTGCTGTGTAACCGGGTGTATCTGTGTGTGTGACCTTCCTGCTGTGTAACCGGGTGTATCTGTGTGTGACCTTCCTGCTGTGTAACCGGGTGTATCTGTGTGTGAGACCTTCCTGCTGTGTAACCGGGTGTATCTGTGTGTGAGACCTTCCTGCTGTGTAACCGGGTGTATCTGTGTGTGTGAGACCTTCCTGCTGTGTAACCGGGTGTATCTGTGTGAGACCTTCCTGCTGTGTAACCGGGTGTATCTGTGTGTGTGACCTTCCTGCTGTGTAACCGGGTGTATCTGTGTGAGACCTTCCTGCTGTGTAACCGGGTGTATCTGTGTGTGACCTTCCTGCTGTGTAACCGGGTGTATCTGTGTGTGTCCTTCCTGCTGTGTAACCGGGTGTATCTGTGTGTGACCTTCCTGCTGTGTAACCGGGTGTATCTGTGTGTGTGACCTTCCTGCTGTGTAACCGGGTGTATCTGTGTGAGACCTTCCTGCTGTGTCACCGGGTGTATCTGTGTGTGTGACCTTCCTGCTGTGTAACCGGGTGTATCAGTGTGTGAGACCTTCCTGCTGTGTAACCGGGTGTATCTGTGTGAGACCTTCCTGCTGTGTAACCGGGTGTATCTGTGTGTGACCTTCCTGCTGTGTAACCGGGTGTATCTGTGTGAGACCTTCCTGCTGTGTAACCGGGTGTATCTGTGTGAGACCTTCCTGCTGTGTAACCGGGTGTATCTGTGTGTGACCTTCCTGCTGTGTAACCGGGTGTATCTGTGTGTGAGACCTTCCTGCTGTGTAACCGGGTGTATCTGTGTGTGTGACCTTCCTGCTGTGTAACCGGGTGTATCTGTGTGAGATCTTCCTGCTGTGTAACCGGGTGTATCTGTGTGTGACCTTCCTGCTGTGTAACCGGGTGTATCTGTGTGAGACCTTCCTGCTGTGTAACCGGGTGTATCTGTGTGTGTCCTTCCTGCTGTGTAACCGGGTGTATCTGTGTGTGAGACCTTCCTGCTGTGTAACCGGGTGTATCTGTGTGTGTGTCCTTCCTGCTGTGTAACCGGGTGTATCTGTGTGTGAGACCTTCCTGCTGTGTAACCGGGTGTATCTGTGTGTGTGACCTTCCTGCTGTGTAACCGGGTGTATCTGTGTGTGTGACCTTCCTGCTGTGTAACCGGGTGTATCTGTGTGAGACCTTCCTGCTGTGTAACCGGGTGTATCTGTGTGTGAGACCTTCCTGCTGTGTAACCGGGTGTATCTGTGTGTGTGACCTTCCTGCTGTGTAACCGGGTGTATCTGTGTGTGTGACCTTCCTGCTGTGTAACCGGGTGTATCTGTGTGTGTGACCTTCCTGCTGTGTAACCGGGTGTATCTGTGTCTGTGACCTTCCTGCTGTGTAACCGGGTGTATCTGTGTGTGACCTTCCTGCTGTGTAACCGGGTGTATCTGTGTGTGAGACCTTCCTGCTGTGTAACCGGGTGTATCTGTGTGTGTGACCTTCCTGCTGTGTAACCGGGTGTATCTGTGTGAGACCTTCCTGCTGTGTAACCGGGTGTATCTGTGTGTGAGACCTTCCTGCTGTGTAACCGGGTGTATCTGTGTGTGACCTTCCTGCTGTGTAACCGGGTGTATCTGTGTGTGACCTTCCTGCTGTGTAACCGGGTTTATCTGTGTGTGTGACCTTCCTGCAGTGTAACCGGGTGTATCTGTGTGTGTGACCTTCCTGCTGTGTAACCGGGTGTATCTGTGTGAGACCTTCCTGCTGTGTAACCGGGTGTATCTGTGTGTGTGACCTTCCTGCTGTGTAACCGGGTGTATCTGTGTGAGACCTTCCTGCTGTGTAACCGGGTGTATCTGTGTGTGTGACCTTCCTGCTGTGTAACCGGGTGTATCTGTGTGTGACCTTCCTGCTGTGTAACCGGGTGTATCTGTGTGTGAGACCTTCCTGCTGTGTAACCGGGTGTATCTGTGTGTGAGACCTTCCTGCTGTGTAACCGGGTGTATCTGTGTGTGTGAGACCTTCCTGCTGTGTAACCGGGTGTATCTGTGTGAGACCTTCCTGCTGTGTAACCGGGTGTATCTGTGTGTGTGACCTTCCTGCTGTGTAACCGGGTGTATCTGTGTGAGACCTTCCTGCTGTGTAACCGGGTGTATCTGTGTGTGACCTTCCTGCTGTGTAACCGGGTGTATCTGTGTGTGTCCTTCCTGCTGTGTAACCGGGTGTATCTGTGTGTGACCTTCCTGCTGTGTAACCGGGTGTATCTGTGTGTGTGACCTTCCTGCTGTGTAACCGGGTGTATCTGTGTGAGACCTTCCTGCTGTGTCACCGGGTGTATCTGTGTGTGTGACCTTCCTGCTGTGTAACCGGGTGTATCAGTGTGTGAGACCTTCCTGCTGTGTAACCGGGTGTATCTGTGTGAGACCTTCCTGCTGTGTAACCGGGTGTATCTGTGTGTGACCTTCCTGCTGTGTAACCGGGTGTATCTGTGTGAGACCTTCCTGCTGTGTAACCGGGTGTATCTGTGTGAGACCTTCCTGCTGTGTAACCGGGTGTATCTGTGTGTGACCTTCCTGCTGTGTAACCGGGTGTATCTGTGTGTGAGACCTTCCTGCTGTGTAACCGGGTGTATCTGTGTGTGTGACCTTCCTGCTGTGTAACCGGGTGTATCTGTGTGAGATCTTCCTGCTGTGTAACCGGGTGTATCTGTGTGTGACCTTCCTGCTGTGTAACCGGGTGTATCTGTGTGAGACCTTCCTGCTGTGTAACCGGGTGTATCTGTGTGTGTCCTTCCTGCTGTGTAACCGGGTGTATCTGTGTGTGAGACCTTCCTGCTGTGTAACCGGGTGTATCTGTGTGTGTGTCCTTCCTGCTGTGTAACCGGGTGTATCTGTGTGTGAGACCTTCCTGCTGTGTAACCGGGTGTATCTGTGTGTGTGACCTTCCTGCTGTGTAACCGGGTGTATCTGTGTGTGTGACCTTCCTGCTGTGTAACCGGGTGTATCTGTGTGAGACCTTCCTGCTGTGTAACCGGGTGTATCTGTGTGTGAGACCTTCCTGCTGTGTAACCGGGTGTATCTGTGTGTGTGACCTTCCTGCTGTGTAACCGGGTGTATCTGTGTGTGTGACCTTCCTGCTGTGTAACCGGGTGTATCTGTGTGTGTGACCTTCCTGCTGTGTAACCGGGTGTATCTGTGTCTGTGACCTTCCTGCTGTGTAACCGGGTGTATCTGTGTGTGACCTTCCTGCTGTGTAACCGGGTGTATCTGTGTGTGAGACCTTCCTGCTGTGTAACCGGGTGTATCTGTGTGTGTGACCTTCCTGCTGTGTAACCGGGTGTATCTGTGTGAGACCTTCCTGCTGTGTAACCGGGTGTATCTGTGTGTGAGACCTTCCTGCTGTGTAACCGGGTGTATCTGTGTGTGTGACCTTCCTGCTGTGTAACCGGGTGTATCTGTGTGAGACCTTCCTGCTGTGTAACCGGGTGTATCTGTGTGTGTGACCTTCCTGCTGTGTAACCGGGTGTATCTGTGTGAGACCTTCCTGCTGTGTAACCGGGTGTATCTGTGTGTGTGACCTTCCTGCTGTGTAACCGGGTGTATCTGTGTGTGACCTTCCTGCTGTGTAACCGGGTGTATCTGTGTGTGAGACCTTCCTGCTGTGTAACCGGGTGTATCTGTGTGTGACCTTCCTGCTGTGTAACCGGGTGTATCTGTGTGTGTGACCTTCCTGCTGTGTAACCGGGTGTATCTGTGTGTGTGACCTTCCTGCTGTGTAACCGGGTGTATCTGTGTGTGACCTTCCTGCCGTGTAACCGGGTGTATCTGTGTGTGAGACCTTCCTGCTGTGTAACCGGGTGTATCTGTGTGAGACCTTCCTGCTGTGTAACCGGGTGTATCTGTGTGAGACCTTCCTGCTGTGTAACCGGGTGTATCTGTGTGTGACCTTCCTGCTGTGTAACCGGGTTTATCTGTGTGTGTGACCTTCCTGCAGTGTAACCGGGTGTATCTGTGTGTGTGACCTTCCTGCTGTGTAACCGGGTGTATCTGTGTGAGACCTTCCTGCTGTGTAACCGGGTGTATCTGTGTGTGTGACCTTCCTGCTGTGTAACCGGGTGTATCTGTGTGAGACCTTCCTGCTGTGTAACCGGGTGTATCTGTGTGTGTGACCTTCCTGCTGTGTAACCGGGTGTATCTGTGTGTGACCTTCCTGCTGTGTAACCGGGTGTATCTGTGTGTGAGACCTTCCTGCTGTGTAACCGGGTGTATCTGTGTGTGACCTTCCTGCTGTGTAACCGGGTGTATCTGTGTGTGTGACCTTCCTGCTGTGTAACCGGGTGTATCTGTGTGTGTGACCTTCCTGCTGTGTAACCGGGTGTATCTGTGTGTGTGACCTTCCTGCTGTGTAACCGTGTGTATCTGTGTGTGTGACCTTCCTGCTGTGTAACCGGGTGTATCTGTGTGAGACCTTCCTGCTGTGTAACCGGGTGTATCTGTGTGAGACCTTCCTGCTGTGTAACCGGGTGTATCTGTGTGTGACCTTCCTGCTGTGTAACTGGGTGTATCTGTGTGTGTGTCCTTCCTGCTGTGTAACCGGGTGTATCTGTGTGTGACCTTCCTGCTGTGTAACCGGGTGTATCTGTGTGTGACCTTCCTGCTGTGTAACCGGGTGTATCTGTGTGAGACCTTCCTGCTGTGTAACCGGGTGTATCTGTGTGTGACCTTCCTGCTGTGTAACCGGGTGTATCTGTGTGAGACCTTCCTGCTGTGTAACCGGGTGTATCTGTGTGTGACCTTCCTGCTGTGTAACCGGGTGTATCTGTGTGTGACCTTCCTGCTGTGTAACCGGGTGTATCTGTGTGTGACCTTCCTGCTGTGTAACCGGGTGTATCTGTGTGTGTGACCTTCCTGCTGTGTAACCGGGTGTATCTGTGTGTGACCTTCCTGCTGTGTAACCGGGTGTATTTGTGTGTGTGACCTTCCTGCTGTGTAACCGGGTGTATCTGTGTGTGTGACCTTCCTGCTGTGTAACCGGGTGTATCTGTGTGTGACCTTCCTGCTGTGTAACCGGGTGTATCTGTGTGTGACCTTCCTGCTGTGTAACCGGGTGTATCTGTGTGTGACCTTCCTGCTGTGTAACCGGGTGTATCTGTGTGTGAGTCCTTCCTGCTGTGTAACCGGGTGTATCTTTGTGTGATCTTCCTGCTGTGTAACCGGGTGTATCTGTGTGTGACCTTCCTGCTGTGTAACCGGGTGTATCTGTGTGTGACCTTCCTGCGGTGTAACTGGGTGTATCTGTGTGTGAGACCTTCCTGCCGTTTAACCGAGTGTATCTGTGTGTGTGACCTTCCTGCTGTGTAACCGGGTGTATCTGTGTGTGTGACCTTCCTGCTGTGTAACCGGGTGTATCTGTGTGTGTGACCTTCCTGCTGTGTAACCGGGTGTATCTGTGTGTGACCTTCCTGCTGTGTAACCGGGTGTATCTGTGTGTGAGACCTTCCTGCTGTGTAACCGGGTGTATCTGTGTGTGACCTTCCTGCTGTGTAACCGGGTGTATCTGTGTGTGTGACCTTCCTGCTGTGTAACCGGGTGTATCTGTGTGTGACCTTCCTGCTGTGTAACCGGGTGTATCTGTGTGTGACCTTCCTGCTGTGTAACCGGGTGTATCTGTGTGTGACCTTCCTGCTGTGTAATTGGGTGTATCTGTGTGTGTGACCTTCCTGCTGTGTAACCGGGTGTATCTGTGTGTGACCTTCCTGCTGTGTAACCGGGTGTATCTGTGTGTGACCTTCCTGCTGTATAATTGGGTGTATCTGTGTGTGTGACCTTCCTGCTGTGTAACCGGGTGTATCTGTGTGTGTGTGACCTTCCTGCTGTGTTACCGGGTGTATCTGTGTGAGACCTTCCTGCTGTGTAACCGGGTGTATCTGTGTGTGACCTTCCTGCTGTGTAACCGGGTGTATCTGTGTGTGACCTTCCTGCTGTGTAACCGGGTGTATCTGTGTGTGTGAGACCTTCCTGCTGTGTAACCGGGTGTATCTGTGTGTGACCTTCCTGCTGTGTAACCGGGTGTATCTGTGTGTGACCTTCCTGCTGTGTAACCGGGTGTATCTGTGTGAGACCTTCCTGCTGTGTAACCGGGTGTTTCTGTGTGAGACCTTCCTGCTGTGTAACCGGGTGTTTCTGTGTGAGACCTTCCTGCTGTGTAACCGGGTGTATCTGTGTGTGACCTTCCTGCTGTGTAACCGGGTGTATCTGTGTGTGACCTTCCTGCTGTGTAACCGGGTGTATCTGTGTGTGTGTGACCTTCCTGCTGTGTAACCGGGTGTATCAGTGTGTGTCCTTCCTGCTGTGTAACCGGGTGTATCTGTGTGAGACCTTCCTGCTGTGTAACCGGGTGTATCTGTGTGTGACCTTCCTGCAGTGTAACCCGGTGTATCTGTGTGTGACCTTCCTGCTGTGTAACCGGGTGTATCTGTGTGTGTGACCTTCCTGCTGTGTAACCGGGTGTATCTGTGTGTGCGACCTTCCTGCTGTGTAACCGGGTGTATCTGTGTGAGACCTTCCTGCTGTGTAACCGGGTGTATCTGTGTGTGTGACCTTCCTGCTGTGTAACCCGGTGTATCTGTGTGCGTGACCTTCCTGCTGTGTAACCGGGTGTATCTGTGTGTGAGACCTTCCTGCTGTGTAACCGGGTGTATCTGTGTGTGAGACCTTCCTGCTGTGTAACCGGGTGTATCTGTGTATGTGATCTTCCTGCTGTGTAACCGGGTGTATCTGTGTGTGATCTTCCTGCTGTGTAACCGGGTGTATCTGTGTGAGACCTTCCTGCTGTGTAACCGGGTGTATCTGTGTGTGTGACCTTCCTGCTGTGTAACCGGGTGTATCTGTGTGTGTCCTTCCTGCTGTGTAACCGGGTGTATCTGTGTGTGTGACCTTCCTGCTGTGTAACCGGGTGTATCTGTGTGTGTGACCTTCCTGCTGTGTAACCGGGTGTATCTGTGTGTGTGTCCTTCCTGCTGTGTAACCGGGTGTATCTGTGTGAGACCTTCCTGCTGTGTAACCGGGTGTATCTGTGTGTGAGACCTTCCTGCCGTGTAACCGGGTGTATCTGTGTGTGAGACCTTCCTGCCGTGTAACCGGGTGTATCTGTGTGTGAGACCTTCCTGCCGTGTAACCGGGTGTATCTGTGTGTGAGACCTTCCTGCTGTGTAACCGGGTGTATCTGTGTGTGACCTTCCTGCTGTGTAACCGGGTGTATCTGTGTGAGACCTTCCTGCTGTGTAACCGGGTGTATCTGTGTGTGAGACCTTCCTGCCGTGTAACCGGGTGTATCTGGGTGTGAGACCTTCCTGCTGTGTAACCGGGTGTATCTGTGTGTGACCTTCCTGCTGTGTAACCGGGTGTATCTGTGTGAGACCTTCCTGCTGTGTAACCGGGTGTATCTGTGTGTGAGACCTTCCTGCCGTGTAACCGGATGTATCTGTGTGTGAGACCTTCCTGCTGTGTAACCGGGTGTATCTGTGTGTGACCTTCCTGCTGTGTAACCGGGTGTATCTGTGTGAGACCTTCCTGCCGTGTAACCGGGTGTATCTGTGTGTGTGTCCTTCCTGCTGTGTAACCGGGTGTATCTGTGTGTGACATTCCTGCTGTGTAACCGGGTGTATCTGTGTGAGACCTTCCTGCTGTGTAACCGGGTGTATCTGTGTGTGAGACCTTCCTGCTGTGTAACCGGGTGTATCTGTGTGTGTGACCTTCCTGCTGTGTAACCGGGTGTATCTGTGTGAGACCTTCCTGCTGTGTAACCGGGTGTATCTGTGTGAGACCTTCCTGCAGTGTAACCGGGTGTATCTGTGTGTGAGACCTTCCTGCTGTGTAACCGGGTGTATCTGTGTGTGTGACCTTCCTGCTGTGTAACCGGGTGTATCTGTGTGTGTGACCTTCCTGCTGTGTAACCGGGTGTATCTGTGTGTGAGACCTTCCTGCTGTGTAACCGGGTGTATCTGTGTGTGAGACCTTCCTGCTGTGTAACCGGGTGTATCTGTGTGTGTGACCTTCCTGCTGTGTAACCGGGTGTATCTGTGTGAGACCTTCCTGCTGTGTAACCGGGTGTATCTGTGTGTGACCTTCCTGCTGTGTAACCGGGTGTATCTGTGTGTGTGACCTTCCTGCTGTGTAACCGGGTGTATCTGTGTGTGTGACCTTCCTGCTGTGTAACCGGGTGTATCTGTGTGTGACCTTCCTGCTGTGTAACCGGGTGTATCTGTGTGTGACCTTCCTGCTGTGTAACCGGGTGTATCTGTGTGAGACCTTCCTGCTGTGTAACCGGGTGTATCTGTGTGTGTGACCTTCCTGCTGTGTAACCGGGTGTATCTGTGTGTGACCTTCCTGCTGTGTAACCGGGTGTATCTGTGTGTGAGACCTTCCTGCTGTGTAACCGGGTGTATCTGTGTGTGTGACCTTCCTGCTGTGTAACCGGGTGTATCTGTGTGAGATCTTCCTGCTGTGTAACCGGGTGTATCTGTGTGTGACCTTCCTGCTGTGTAACCGGGTGTATCTGTGTGAGACCTTCCTGCTCTGTAACCGGGTGTATCTGTGTGTGTCCTTCCTGCTGTGTAACCGGGTGTATCTGTGTGTGAGACCTTCCTGCTGTGTAACCGGGTGTATCTGTGTGTGACCTTCCTGCTGTGTTACCGGGTGTATCTGTGTGAGACCTTCCTGCTGTGTAACCGGGTGTATCTGTGTGTGTCCTTCCTGCTGTGTAACCGGGTGTATCTGTGTGTGACCTTCCTGCTGTGTAACCGGGTGTATCTGTGTGTGAGACCTTCCTGCTGTGTAACCGGGTGTATCTGTGTGTGACCTTCCTGCTGTGTAACCGGGTGTATCTGTGTGTGTGACCTTCCTGCTGTGTAACCGGGTGTATCTGTGTGAGACCTTCCTGCTGTGTAACCGGGTGTATCTGTGTGAGACCTTCCTGCTGTGTAACCGGGTGTATCTGTGTGTGAGACCTTCCTGCTGTGTAACCGGGTGTATCTGTGTGTGTGACCTTCCTGCTGTGTAACCGGGTGTATCTGTGTGTGTGACCTTCCTGCTGTGTAACCGGGTGTATCTGTGTGTGTGACCTTCCTGCTGTGTAACCGGGTGTATCTGTGTGTGTGACCTTCCTGCTGTGTAACCGGGTGTATCTGTGTGTGAGACCTTCCTGCTGTGTAACCGGGTGTATCTGTGTGTGACCTTCCTGCTGTGTAACCGGGTGTATCTGTGTGTGTGACCTTCCTGCTGTGTAACCGGGTGTATCTGTGTGTGTGACCTTCCTGCTGTGTAACCGGGTGTATCTGTGTGTGTGACCTTCCTGCTGTGTAACCGGGTGTATCTGTGTGTGAGACCTTCCTGCTGTGTAACCGGGTGTATCTGTGTGTGTGACCTTCCTGCTGTGTAACCGGGTGTATCTGTGTGTGTGACCTTCTTGCTGTGTAACCGGGTGCATCTGTGTGTGAGACCTTCCTGCTGTGTAACCGGGTGTATCTGTGTGTGTCCTTCCTGCTGTGTAACCGGGTGTATCTGTGTGTGATCTTCCTGCTGTGTAACCGGGTGTATCTGTGTGTGTGACCTTCCTGCTGTGTAACCGGGTGTATCTGTGTGTGAGACCTTCCTGCTGTGTAACCGGGTGTATCTGTGTGTGTGACCTTCCTGCTGTGTAACCGGGTGTATCTGTGTATGACCTTCCTGCTGTGTAACCGGGTGTATCTGTGTGTGACCTTCCTGCTGTGTAACCGGGTGTATCTGTGTGTGTGACCTTCCTGCTGTGTAACCGGGTGTATCTGTGTGTGAGACCTTCCTGCTGTGTAACCGGGTGTATCTGTGTATGACCTTCCTGCTGTGTAACCGGGTGTATCTGTGTGTGACCTTCCTGCTGTGTAACCGGGTGTATCTGTGTGTGTGTGACCTTCCTGCTGTGTAACCGGGTGTATCTGTGTGTGTGACCTTCCTGCTGTGTAACCGGGTGTATCTGTGTGTGTGACCTTCCTGCTGTGTAACCGGGTGTATCTGTGTGTGTGACCTTCCTGCTGTGTAACCGGGTGTATCTGTGTGTGTGACCTTCCTGCTGTGTAACCGGGTGTATCTGTGTGTGACCTTCCTGCTGTGTAACCGGGTGTATCTGTGTGTGAGACCTTCCTGCTGTGTAACCGGGTGTATCTGTGTGTGTGACCTTCCTGCTGTGTAACCGGGTGTATCTGTGTATGACCTTCCTGCTGTGTAACCGGGTGTATCTGTGTGTGACCTTCCTGCTGTGTAACCGGGTGTATCTGTGTGTGTGACCTTCCTGCTGTGTAACCGGGTGTATCTGTGTGTGAGACCTTCCTGCTGTGTAACCGGGTGTATCTGTGTATGACCTTCCTGCTGTGTAACCGGGTGTATCTGTGTGTGACCTTCCTGCTGTGTAACCGGGTGTATCTGTGTGTGTGACCTTCCTGCTGTGTAACCGGGTGTATCTGTGTGTGACCTTCCTGCTGTGTAACCGGGTGTATCTGTGTGTGACCTTCCTGCTGTGTAACCGGGTGTATCTGTGTGTGTGAGCTTCCTGCTGTGTAACCGGGTGTATCTGTGTGTGTGACCTTCCTGCTGTGTAACCGGGTGTATCTGTGTGTGTGACCTTCCTGCTGTGTAACCGGGTGTATCTGTGTGTGTGACCTTCCTGCTGTGTAACTGGGTGTATCTGTGTGTGAGACCTTCCTGCTGTGTAACCGGGTGTATCTGTGTGTGACCTTCCTGCTGTGTAACCGGGTGTATCTGTGTGAGACCTTCCTGCTGTGTAACCGGGTGTATCTGTGTGAGACCTTCCTGCTGTGTAACCGGGTGTATCTGTGTGTGAGACCTTCCTGCTGTGTAACCGGGTGTATCTGTGTGTGACCTTCCTGCTGTGTAACCGGGTGTATCTGTGTGTGAGACCTTCCTGCTGTGTAACCGGGTGTATCTGTGTGTGACCTTCCTGCTGTGTAACCAGGTGTATCTGTGTGTGTGACCTTCCTGCTGTGTAACCGGGTGTATCTGTGTGTGTGACCTTCCTGCTGTGTAACCGGGTGTATCTGTGTGTGACCTTCCTGCTGTGTAACCGGGTGTATCTGTGTGTGTGAGACCTTCCTGCTGTGTAACCGGGTGTATCTGTGTGAGACCTTGCTGCTGTGTAACCGGGTGTATCTGTGTGTGTGACCTTCCTGCTGTGTAACCGGGTGTATCTGTGTGTGTGACCATCCTGCTGTGTAACCGGGTGTATCTGTGTGTGAGACCTTCCTGCTGTGTAACCGGGTGTATCTGTGTGTGAGACCTTCCTGCTGTGTAACCGGGTGTATCTGTGTGTGTGAGACCTTCCTGCTGTGTAACCGGGTGTATCTGTGTGTGTGACCTTCCTGCTGTGTAACCGGGTGTATCTGTGTGTGTGACCTTCCTGCTGTGTAACCGGGTGTATCTGTGTGTGAGACCTTCCTGCTGTGTAACCGGGTGTATCTGTGTGTGACCTTCCTGCTGTGTAACCGGGTGTATCTGTGTGTGTGACCTTCCTGCTGTGTAACCGGGTGTATCTGTGTGTGAACTTCCTGCTGTGTAACCGGGTGTATCTGTGTGTGTGAGACCTTCCTGCTGTGTAACCGGGTGTATCTGTGTGAGACCTTGCTGCTGTGTAACCGGGTGTATCTGTGTGTGAGACCTTCCTGCCGTGTAACCGGGTGTATCTGTGTGTGAGACCTTCCTGCCGTGTAACCGGGTGTATCTGTGTGTGTGTCCTTCCTGCTGTGTAACCGGGTGTATCTGTGTGTGACCTTCCTGCTGTGTAACCGGGTGTATCTGTGTGAGACCTTCCTGCTGTGTAACCGGGTGTATCTGTGTGTGAGACCTTCCTGCTGTGTAACCGGGTGTATCTGTGTGTGAGACCTTCCTGCTGTGTAACCGGGTGTATCTGTGTGAGATCTTCCTGCTGTGTAACCGGGTGTATCTGTGTGTGTCCTTCCTGCTGTGTAACCGGGTGTATCTGTGTGAGACCTTCCTGCTGTGTAACCGCGTGTATCTGTGTGTGTGACCTTCCTGCTGTGTAACCGGGTGTATCTGTGTGAGATCTTCCTGCTGTGTAACCGGGTGTATCTGTGTGTGACCTTCCTGCTGTGTAACCGGGTGTATCTGTGTGTGTCCTTCCTGCTGTGTAACCGGGTGTATCTGTGTGTGTGACCTTCCTGCTGTGTAACCGGGTGTATCTGTGTGAGACCTTCCTGCTGTGTAACCGGGTGTATCTGTGTGTGACCTTCCTGCTGTGTAACCGGGTGTATCTGTGTGTGTGACCTTCCTGCTGTGTAACCGGGTGTATCTGTGTGTGACCTTCCTGCTGTGTAACCGGGTGTATCTGTGTGTGTGACCTTCCTGCTGTGTAACCGGGTGTATCTGTGTGTGTGACCTTCCTGCTGTGTAACCGTGTGTATCTGTGTGTGTGACCTTCCTGCTGTGTAACCGGGTGTATCTGTGTGTGTGACCTTCCTGCTGTGTAACCGGGTGTATCTGTGTGTGACCTTCCTGCTGTGTAACCGGGTGTATCTGTGTGTGACCTTCCTGCTGTGTAACCGGGTGTATCTGTGTGAGACCTTCCTGCTGTGTAACTGGGTGTATCTGTGTGTGAGACCTTCCTGCTGTGTAACCGGGTGTATCTGTGTGTGTGAGACCTTCCTGCTGTGTAACCGGGTGTATCTGTGTGAGACCTTCCTGCTGTGTAACCGGGTGTATCTGTGTGTGTGACCTTCCTGCTGTGTAACCGGGTGTATCTGTGTGAGACCTTCCTGCTGTGTAACCGGGTGTATCTGTGTGTGTGACCTTCCTGCTGTGTAACCGGGTGTATCTGTGTGTGACCTTCCTGCTGTGTAACCGGGTGTATCTGTGTGAGACCCTCCTGCTGTGTAACCGGGTGTATCTGTGTGAGACCTTCCTGCTGTGTAACCGGGTGTATCTGTGTGTGACCTTCCTGCTGTGTAACCGGGTGTATCTGTGTGTGAGACCTTCCTGCTGTGTAACCGGGTGTATCTGTGTGTGAGACCTTCCTGCTGTGTAACCGGGTGTATCTGTGTGTGTGACCTTCCTGCTGTGTAACCGGGTGTATCTGTGTGAGACCTTCCTGCTGTGTAACCGGGTGTATCTGTGTGAGACCTTCCTGCTGTGTAACCGGGTGTATCTGTGTGAGACCTTCCTGCTGTGTAACCGGGTGTATCTGTGTGTGACCTTCCTGCTGTGTAACCGGGTGTATCTGTGTGTGAGACCTTCCTGCTGTGTAACCGGGTGTATCTGTGTGTGTGACCTTCCTGCTGTGTAACCGGGTGTATCTGTGTGAGATCTTCCTGCTGTGTAACCGGGTGTATCTGTGTGTGACCTTCCTGCTGTGTAACCGGGTGTATCTGTGTGAGACCTTCCTGCTGTGTAACCGGGTGTATCTGTGTGTGTCCTTCCTGCTGTGTAACCGGGTGTATCTGTGTGTGAGACCTTCCTGCTGTGTAACCGGGTGTATCTGTGTGAGACCTTCCTGCTGTGTAACCGGGTGTATCTGTGTGAGACCTTCCTGCTGTGTAACCGGGTGTATCTGTGTGAGACCTTCCTGCTGTGTAACCGGGTGTATCTGTGTGAGACCTTCCTGCTGTGTAACCGGGTGTATCTGTGTGTGACCTTCCTGCTGTGTAACCGGGTGTATCTGTGTGTGAGACCTTCCTGCTGTGTAACCGGGTGTATCTGTGTGTGTGACCTTCCTGCTGTGTAACCGGGTGTATCTGTGTGAGATCTTCCTGCTGTGTAACCGGGTGTATCTGTGTGTGACCTTCCTGCTGTGTAACCGGGTGTATCTGTGTGAGACCTTCCTGCTGTGTAACCGGGTGTATCTGTGTGTGTCCTTCCTGCTGTGTAACCGGGTGTATCTGTGTGTGAGACCTTCCTGCTGTGTAACCGGGTGTATCTGTGTGTGACCTTCCTGCTGTGTAACCGGGTGTATCTGTGTGAGACCTTCCTGCTGTGTAACCGGGTGTATCTGTGTGTGTCCTTCCTGCTGTGTAACCGGGTGTATCTGTGTGTGACCTTCCTGCTGTGTAACCGGGTGTATCTGTGTGTGAGACCTTCCTGCTGTGTAACCGGGTGTATCTGTGTGTGACCTTCCTGCTGTGTAACCGGGTGTATCTGTGTGAGACCTTCCTGCTGTGTAACCGGGTGTATCTGTGTGTGACCTTCCTGCTGTGTAACCGGGTGTATCTGTGTGAGACCTTCCTGCTGTGTAACCGGGTGTATCTGTGTGTGTGACCTTCCTGCTGTGTAACCGGGTGTATCTGTGTGTGACCTTCCTGCTGTGTAACCGGGTGTATCTGTGTGTGTGACCTTCCTGCTGTGTAACCGGGTGTATCTGTGTGTGACCTTCCTGCTGTGTAACCGGGTGTATCTGTGTGTGAGACCTTCCTGCTGTGTAACCGGGTGTATCTGTGTGTGACCTTCCTGCTGTGTAACCGGGTGTATCTGTGTGTGAGACCTTCCTGCTGTGTAACCGGGTGTATCTGTGTGTGACCTTCCTGCTGTGTAACCGGGTGTATCTGTGTGTGACCTTCCTGCTGTGTAACCGGGTGTATCTGTGTGTGACCTTCCTGCTGTGTAACCGGGTGTATCTGTGTGTGACCTTCCTGCTGTGTAACCGGGTGTATCTGTGTGTGACCTTCCTGCTGTGTAACCGGGTGTATCTGTGTGTGACCTTCCTGCTGTGTAACCGGGTGTATCTGTGTGTCACCTTCCTGCTGTGTAACCGGGTGTATCTGTGTGTCACCTTCCTGCTGTGTAACCGGGTGTATCTGTGTGTGAGACCTTCCTGCTGTGTAACCGGGTGTATCTGTGTATGACCTTCCTGCTGTGTAACCGGGTGTATCTGTGTGTGACCTTCCTGCTGTGTAACTGGGTGTATCTGTGTGTGAGACCTTCCTGCTGTGTAACCGGGTGTATCTGTGTGTGACCTTCCTGCTGTGTAACCGGGTGTATCTGTGTGAGACCTTCCTGCTGTGTAACCGGGTGTATCTGTGTGAGACCTTCCTGCTGTGTAACCGGGTGTATCTGTGTGTGAGACCTTCCTGCTGTGTAACCGGGTGTATCTGTGTGTGACCTTCCTGCTGTGTAACCGGGTGTATCTGTGTGTGAGACCTTCCTGCTGTGTAACCGGGTGTATCTGTGTGTGTGTGACCTTCCTGCTGTGTAACCGGGTGTATCTGTGTGTGTGTCCTTCCTGCTGTGTAACCGGGTGTATCTGTGTGTGACCTTCCTGCTGTGTAACCGGGTGTATCTGTGTGTGTGACCTTCCTGCTGTGTAACCGGGTGTATCTGTGTGTGAGACCTTCCTGCTGTGTAACCGGGTGTATCTGTGTGTGTGTGACCTTCCTGCTGTGTAACCGGGTGTATCTGTGTGTGTGTCCTTCCTGCTGTGTAACCGGGTGTATCTGTGTGTGACCTTCCTGCTGTGTAACCGGGTGTATCTGTGTGTGTGAACTTCCTGCTGTGTAACCGGGTGTATCTGTGTGAGACCTTCCTGCTGTGTAACCGGGTGTATCTGTGTGAGACCTTGCTGCTGTGTAACCGGGTGTATCTGTGTGTGAGACCTTCCTGCCGTGTAACCGGGTGTATCTGTGTGTGAGACCTTCCTGCTGTGTAACCGGGTGTATCTGTGTGTGTGTCCTTCCTGCTGTGTAACCGGGTGTATCTGTGTGTGACCTTCCTGCTGTGTAACCGGGTGTATCTGTGTGAGACCTTCCTGCTGTGTAACCGGGTGTATCTGTGTGTGAGACCTTCCTGCTGTGTAACCGGGTGTATCTGTGTGTGTGACCTTCCTGCTGTGTAACCGGGTGTATCTGTGTGAGACCTTCCTGCTGTGTAACCGGGTGTATCTGTGTGAGACCTTCCTGCAGTGTAACCGGGTGTATCTGTGTGTGAGACCTTCCTGCTGTGTAACCGGGTGTATCTGTGTGTGTGACCTTCCTGCTGTGTAACCGGGTGTATCTGTGTGTGACCTTCCTGCTGTGTAACCAGGTGTATCTGTGTGTGAGACCTTCCTGCTGTGTAACCGGGTGTATCTGTGTGTGAGACCTTCCTGCTGTGTAACCGGGTGTATCTGTGTGAGACCTTCCTGCTGTGTAACCGGGTGTATCTGTGTGTGACCTTCCTGCTGTGTAACCGGGTGTATCTGTGTGTGTGACCTTCCTGCTGTGTAACCGGGTGTATCTGTGTGTGAGACCTTCCTGCTGTGTAACCGGGTGTATCTGTGTGTGTGACCTTCCTGCTGTGTAACCGGGTGTATCTGTGTGTGACCTTCCTGCTGTGTAACCGTGTGTATCTGTGTGTGTGACCTTCCTGCTGTGTAACCGGGTGTATCTGTGTGTGTGACCTTCCTGCTGTGTAACCGGGTGTATCTGTGTGTGAGACCTTCCTGCTGTGTAACCGGGTATATCTGTGTGTGACCTTCCTGCTGTGTAACCGGGTGTATCTGTGTGTGACCTTCCTGCTGTGTAACCGGGTGTATCTGTGTGAGACCTTCCTGCTGTGTAACCGGGTGTATCTGTGTGTGACCTTCCTGCTGTGTAACCGGGTGTATCTGTGTGTGACCTTCCTGCTGTGTAACCGGGTGTATCTGTGTGAGACCTTCCTGCTGTGTAACCGGGTGTATCTGTGTGTGACCTTCCTGCTGTTTAACCGGGTGTATCTGTGTGAGACCTTCCTGCTGTGTAACCGGGTGTATCTGTGTGAGACCTTCCTGCTGTGTAACCGGGTGTATCTGTGTGTGTGATCTTCCTGCTGTGTAACCGGGTGTATCTGTGTGTGACCTTCCTGCTGTGTAACCGGGTGTATCTGTGTGTGACCTTCCTGCTGTGTAACCGGGTGTATCTGTGTGTGTGACCTTCCTGCTGTGTAACCGTGTGTATCTGTGTGTGTGACCTTCCTGCTGTGTAACCGGGTGTATCTGTGTGTGTGACCTTCCTGCTGTGTAACCGGGTGTATCTGTGTGTGACCTTCCTGCTGTGTAACCGGGTGTATCTGTGTGTGAGACCTTCCTGCTGTGTAACCGGGTGTATCTGTGTGTGACCTTCCTGCTGTGTAACCGGGTGTATCTGTGTGTGACCTTCCTGCTGTGTAACCGGGTGTATCTGTGTGAGACCTTCCTGCTGTGTAACCGGGTGTATCTGTGTGTGACCTTCCTGCTGTGTAACCGGGTGTATCTGTGTGTGACCTTCCTGCTGTGTAACCGGGTGTATCTGTGTGAGACCTTCCTGCTGTGTAACCGGGTGTATCTGTGTGTGACCTTCCTGCTGTGTAACCGGGTGTATCTGTGTGAGACCTTCCTGCTGTGTAACCGGGTGTATCTGTGTGAGACCTTCCTGCTGTGTAACCGGGTGTATCTGTGTGTGTGACCTTCCTGCTGTGTAACCGGGTGTATCTGTGTGTGACCTTCCTGCTGTGTAACCGGGTGTATCTGTGTGAGACCTTCCTGCTGTGTAACCGGGAGTATCTGTGTGTGAGACCTTCCTGCTGTGTAACCGGGTGTATCTGTGTGTGACCTTCCTGCTGTGTAACCGGGTGTATCTGTGTGTGTGACCTTCCTGCTGTGTAACCGGGTGTATCTGTGTGTGAGACCTTCCTGCTGTGTAACCGGGTGTATCTGTGTGTGTGAGACCTTCCTGCTGTGTAACCGGGTGTATCTGTGTGAGACCTTCCTGCTGTGTAACCGGGTGTATCTGTGTGTGTGACCTTCCTGCTGTGTAACCGGGTGTATCTGTGTGAGACCTTCCTGCTGTGTAACCGGGTGTATCTGTGTGAGACCTTCCTGCTGTGAAACCGGGTGTATCTGTGTGAGACCTTCCTGCTGTGTAACCGGGTGTATCTGTGTGAGACCTTCCTGCTGTGTAACCGGGTGTATCTGTGTGTGACCTTCCTGCTGTGTAACCGGGTGTATCTGTGTGTGACCTTCCTGCTGTGTAACCGGGTGTATCTGTGTGTGACCTTCCTGCTGTGTAACCGGGTGTATCTGTGTGTGCCCTTCCTGCTGTGTAACCGGGTGTATCTGTGTGTGAGACCTTCCTGCTGTGTAACCGGGTGTATCTGTGTGAGACCTTCCTGCTGTGTAACCGGGTGTATCTGTGTGTGTGACCTTCCTGCTGTGTAACCGGGTGTATCTGTGTGTGAGACCTTCCTGCTGTGTAACCGGGTGTATCTGTGTGTGTGACCTTCCTGCTGTGTAACCGGGTGTATCTGTGTGAGACCTTCCTGCTGTGTAACCGGGTGTATCTGTGTGTGAGACCTTCCTGCTGTGTAACCGGGTGTATCTGTGTGAGATCTTCCTGCTGTGTAACCGGGTGTATCTGTGTGTGTGACCTTCCTGCTGTGTAACCGGGTGTATCTGTGTGAGACCTTCCTGCTGTGTAACCGGGTGTATCTGTGTGTGTGACCTTCCTGCTGTGTAACCGGGTGTATCTGTGTGTGAGACCTTCCTGCTGTGTAACCGGGTGTATCTGTGTGAGATCTTCCTGCTGTGTAACCGGGTGTATCTGTGTGTGACCTTCCTGCTGTGTAACCGGGTGTATCTGTGTGAGACCTTCCTGCTGTGTAACCGGGTGTATCTGTGTGTGTCCTTCCTGCTGTGTAACCGGGTGTATCTGTGTGTGAGACCTTCCTGCTGTGTAACCGGGTGTATCTGTGTGTGACCTTCCTGCTGTGTAACCGGGTGTATCTGTGTGAGACCTTCCTGCTGTGTAACCGGGTGTATCTGTGTGTGTCCTTCCTGCTGTGTAACCGGGTGTATCTGTGTGCGACCTTCCTGCTGTGCAACCGGGTGTATCTGTGTGTGAGACCTTCCTGCTGTGTAACCGGGTGTATCTGTGTGTGACCTTCCTGCTGTGTAACCGGGTGTATCTGTGTGTGTGACCTTCCTGCTGTGTAACCGGGTGTATCTGTGTGTGTGACCTTCCTGCTGTGTAACCGGGTGTATCTGTGTGTGACCTTCCTGCTGTGTAACCGGGTGTATCTGTGTGTGTGACCTTCCTGCTGTGTAACCGGGTGTATTTGTGTGTGTGACCTTCCTGCTGTGTAACCGGGTGTATCTGTGTGTGACCTTCCTGCTGTGTAACCGGGTGTATCTGTGTGTGAGACCTTCCTGCTGTGTAACCGGGTGTATCTGTGTGTGACCTTCCTGCTGTGTAACCGGGTGTATCTGTGTGTGAGACCTTCCTGCTGTGTAACCGGGTGTATCTGTGTGTGAGTCCTTCCTGCTGTGTAACCGGTTGTATCTGTGTGTGACCTTCCTGCTGTGTAACCGGGTGTATCTGTGTGTGACCTTCCTGCTGTGTAACCGGGTGTATCTGTGTGTGACCTTCCTGCGGTGTAACTGGGTGTATCTGTGTGTGAGACCTTCCTGCCGTTTAACCGAGTGTATCTGTGTGTGTGACCTTCCTGCTGTGTAACCGGGTGTATCTGTGTGTGTGACCTTCCTGCTGTGTAACCGGGTGTATCTGTGTGTGTGACCTTCCTGCTGTGTAATTGGGTGTATCTGTGTGTGACCTTCCTGCTGTGTAACCGGGTGTATCTGTGTGTGAGACCTTCCTGCTGTGTAACCGGGTGTATCTGTGTGTGACCTTCCTGCTGTGTAACCGGGTGTATCTGTGTGAGACCTTCCTGCTGTGTAACCGGGTGTATCTGTGTGTGTGACCTTCCTGCTGTGTAACCGGGTGTATCTGTGTGAGACCTTCCTGCTGTGTAACCGGGTGTATCTGTGTGTGACCTTCCTGCTGTGTAACCGGGTGTATCTGTGTGAGACCTTCCTGCTGTGTAACCGGGTGTATCTGTGTGAGACCTTCCTGCTGTATAACCGGGTGTATCTGTGTGTGACCTTCCTGCTGTGTAACCGGGTGTATCTGTGTGTGACCTTCCTGCTGTGTAACCGGGTGTATCTGTGTGTGACCTTCCTGCTGTGTAACCGGGTGTATCTGTGTGTGACCTTCCTGCTGTGTAACCGGGTGTATCAGTGTGTGACCTTCCTGCTGTGTAACCGGGTGTATCTGTGTGTGACCTTCCTGCTGTGTAACCCGGTGTATCTGTGTGTGACCTTCCTGCTGTGTAACCGGGTGTATCTGTGTGTGTGACCTTCCTGCTGTGTAACCCGGTGTATCTGTGTGCGTGACCTTCCTGCTGTGTAACCGGGTGTATCTGTGTGTGAGACCTTCCTGCTGTGTAACCGGGTGTATCTGTGTGTGAGACCTTCCTGCTGTGTAACCGGGTGTATCTGTGTGTGTGATCTTCCTGCTGTGTAACCGGGTGTATCTGTGTGTGATCTTCCTGCTGTGTAACCGGGTGTATCTGTGTGTGTGTCCTTCCTGCTGTGTAACCGGGTGTATCTGTGTGTGTGACCTTCCTGCTGTGTAACCGGGTGTATCTGTGTGAGACCTTCCTGCTGTGTAACCGGGTGTATCTGTGTGAGACCTTCCTGCTGTGTAACCGGGTGTATCTGTGTGAGACCTTCCTGCTGTGTAACCGGGTGTATCTGTGTGTGTGACCTTCCTGCTGTGTAACCGGGTGTATCTGTGTGAGACCTTCCTGCTGTGTAACCGGGTGTATCTGTGTGTGACCTTCCTGCTGTGTAACCGGGTGTATCTGTGTGTGTGACCTTCCTGCTGTGTAACCGGGTGTATCTGTGTTTGTGACCTTCCTGCTGTGTAACCGGGTGTATCTGTGTGTGACCTTCCTGCTGTGTAACCGGGTGTATCTGTGTGTGTGACCTTCCTGCTGTGTAACCGGGTGTATCTGTGTGTGACCTTCCTGCTGTGTAACCGGGTGTATCTGTGTGTGAGACCTTCCTGCTGTGTAACCGGGTGTATCTGTGTGAGACCTTCCTGCTGTGTAACCGGGTGTATCTGTGTGTGTGTCCTTCCTGCTGTGTAACCGGGTGTATCTGTGTGTGACCTTCCTGCTGTGTAACCGGGTGTATCTGTGTGAGACCTTCCTGCTGTGTAACCGGGTGTATCTGTGTGAGACCTTCCTGCTGTTTAACCGGGTGTATCTGTGTGTGAGACCTTCCAGCTGTGTAACCGGGTGTATCTGTGTGAGACCTTCCTGCTGTGTAACCGGGTGTATCTGTGTGTGACCTTCCTGCTGTGTAACCGGGTGTATCTGTGTGTGAGACCTTCCTGCTGTGTAACCGGGTGTATCTGTGTGTGTGACCTTCCTGCTGTGTAACCGGGTGTATCTGTGTGTGTGACCTTCCTGCTGTGTAACCGGGTGTATCTGTGTGTGTGACCTTCCTGCTGTGTAACCGGGTGTATCTGTGTGTGACCTTCCTGCTGTGTAACCGGGTGTATCTGTGTGTGTGACCTTCCTGCTGTGTAACCGGGTGTATCTGTGTGTGTGACCTTCCTGCTGTGTAACCGGGTGTATCTGTGTGTGAGACCTTCCTGCTGTGTAACCGGGTGTATCTGTGTGTGTGTCCTTCCTGCTGTGTAACCGGGTGTATCTGTGTGTGACCTTCCTGCTGTGTAACCGGGTGTATCTGTGTGTGTGACCTTCCTGCTGTGTAACCGGGTGTATCTGTGTGTGAGACCTTCCTGCTGTGTAACCGGGTGTATCTGTGTGAGACCTTCCTCCTGTGTAACCGGGTGTATCTGTGTGAGACCTTCCTGCTGTGTAACCGGGTGTATCTGTGTGTGACCTTCCTGCTGTGTAACCAGGTGTATCTGTGTGTGTGACCTTCCTGCTGTGTAACCGGGTGTATCTGTGTGTGACCTTCCTGCTTTGTAACCGGGTGTATCTGTGTGTGACCTTCCTGCTGTGTAACCGGGTGTATCTGTGTGTGACCTTCCTGCTGTGTAACCGGGTGTATCTGTGTGTGACCTTCCTGCTGTGTAACCGGGTGTATCTGTGTGAGACCTTCCTGCTGTGTAACCGGGTGTATCTGTGTGTGAGGCCTTCCTGCTGTGTAACCGGGTGTATCTGTGTGTGAGACCTTCCTGCTGTGTAACCGGGTGTATCTGTGTGTGACCTTCCTGCTGTGTAACCGGGTGTATCTGTGTGAGACCTTCCTGCTGTGTAACCGGGTGTATCTGTGTGAGACCTTCCTGCTGTGTAACCGGGTGTATCTGTGTGTGACCTTCCTGCTGTGTAACCGGGTGTATCTGTGTGTGACCTTCCTGCTGTGTAACCGGGTGTATCTGTGTGTGACCTTCCTGCTGTGTAACCGGGTGTATCTGTGTGTGTGACCTTCCTGCTGTGTAACCGGGTGTATCTGTGTGTGTGACCTTCCTGCTGTGTAACCGGGTGTATCTGTGTGTGACCTTCCTGCTGTGTAACCGGGTGTATCTGTGTGTGACCTTCCTGCTGTGTAACCGGGTGTATCTGTGTGTGACCTTCCTGCTGTGTAACCGGGTGTATCTGTGTGTGACCTTCCTGCTGTGTAACCGGGTGTATCTGTGTGAGACCTTCCTGCTGTGTAACCGGGTGTATCTGTGTGAGACCTTCCTGCTGTGTAACCGGGTGTATCTGCGTGTGTCCTTCCTACTGTGTAACTGGGTGTATCTGTGTGTGTGACCTTCCTGCTGTCTAACGGGTGTATCTGTGTGTGACCTTCCTGCTGTGTAACCGGGTGTATCTGTGTGTGAGACCTTCCTGCTGTGTAACCGGGTATATCTGTGTGTGTGACCTTCCTGCTGTGTAACCGGGTGTATCTGTGTGTGAGACCTTCCTGCTGTGTAGCCGGGTGTATCTGTGTGTGACCTTCCTGCTGTGTAACCGGGTGTATCTGTGTGAGACCTTCCTGCTGTGTAACCGGGTGTATCTGTGTGAGACCTTCCTGCTGTGTAACCGGGTTATCTGTGTGAGACCTTCCTGCTGTGTAACCGGGTGTATCTGTGTGTGACCGTTCTGCTGTCTAACGGGTGTATCTGTGTGTGACCTTCCTGCTGTGTAACCGGGTGTATCTGTGTGAGACCTTCCTGCTGTGTAACCGGGTGTATCTGTGTGTGAGACCTTCCTGCTGTGTAACCGGGTGTATCTGTGTGTGTGACCTTCCTGCTGTGTAACCGGGTGTATCTGTGTGAGACCTTCCTGCTGTGTAACCGGGTGTATCTGTGTGTGAGAACTTCCTGCTGTGTAACCGGGTGTATCTGTGTGTGTGACCTTCCTGCTGTGTAACCGGGTGTATCTGTGTGAGACCTTCCTGCTGTGTAACCGGGTGTATCTGTGTGTGTGACCTTCCTGCTGTGTAACCGGGTGTATCTGTGTGTGTGACCTTCCTGCTGTGTAACCGGGTGTATCTGTGTGTGTGACCTTCCTGCTGTGTAACCGGGTGTATCTGTGTGAGACCTTCCTGCTGTGTAACCGGGTGTATCTGTGTGTGAGACCTTCCTGCTGTGTAACCGGGTGTATCTGTGTGTGTGACCTTCCTGCTGTGTAACCGGGTGTATCTGTGTGAGACCTTCCTGCTGTGTAACCGGGTGTATCTGTGTGTGACCTTCCTGCTGTGTAACCGGGTGTATCTGTGTGTGAGACCTTCCTGCTGTGTAACCGGGTGTATCTGTGTGTGACCTTCCTGCTGTGTAACCGGGTGTATCTGTGTGTGAGACCTTCCTGCTGTGTAACCGGGTGTATCTGTGTGTGACCTTCCTGCTGTGTAACCGGGTGTATCTGTGTGAGACCTTCCTGCTGTGTAACCGGGTGTATCTGTGTGAGACCTTCCTGCTGTGTAACCGGGTGTATCTGTGTGTGAGACCTTCCTGCTGTGTAACCGGGTGTATCTGTGTGTGACCTTCCTGCTGTGTAACCGGGTGTATCTGTGTGTGAGACCTTCCTGCTGTGTAACCGGGTGTATCTGTGTGTGACCTTCCTGCTGTGTAACCGGGTGTATCTGTGTGTGACCTTCCTGCTGTGTAACCGGGTGTATCTGTGTGTGTGTCCTTCCTGCTGTGTAACTGGGTGTATCTGTGTGTGTGACCTTCCTGCTGTGTAACCGGGTGTATCTGTGTGTGTGACCTTCCTGCTGTGTAACCGGGTGTATCTGTGTGTGAGACCTTCCTGCTGTGTAACCGGGTGTATCTGTGTGTGACCTTCCTGCTGTGTAACCGGGTGTATCTGTGTGAGACCTTCCTGCTGTGTAACCGGGTGTATCTGTGTGAGACCTTCCTGCTGTGTAACCGGGTGTATCTGTGTGAGACCTTCCTGCTGTGTAACCGGGTGTATCTGTGTGTGACCTTTCTGCTGTCTAACGGGTGTATCTGTGTGTGACCTTCCTGCTGTGTAACCGGGTGTATCTGTGTGAGACCTTCCTGCTGTGTAACCGGGTGTATCTGTGTGTGTGACCTTCCTGCTGTGTAACCGGGTGTATCTGTGTGAGACCTTCCTGCTGTGTAACCGGGTGTATCTGTGTGTGAGACCTTCCTGCTGTGTAACCGGGTGTATCTGTGTGTGTGACCTTCCTGCTGTGTAACCGGGTGTATCTGTGTGAGACCTTCCTGCTGTGTAACCGGGTGTATCTGTGTGTGAACTTCCTGCTGTGTTACCGGGTGTATCTGTGTGTGAGACCTTCCTGCTGTGTAACCGGGTGTATCTGTGTGTGAGACCTTCCTGCTGTGTAACCGGGTGTATCTGTGTGTGTGACCTTCCTGCTTTGTAACCGGGTGTATCTGTGTGTGAGACCTTCCTGCTGTGTAACCGGGTGTATCTGTGTGAGACCTTCCTGCTGTGTAACCGGGTGTATCTGTGTGTGAGACCTTCCTGCTGTGTAACCGGGTGTATCTGTGTGTGAGACCTTCCTGCTGTGTAACCGGGTGTATCTGTGTGTGACCTTCCTGTTGTGTAACCGGGTGTATCTGTGTGTGACCTTCCTGCTGTGTAACTGGGTGTATCTGTGTGAGACCTTCCTGCTGTGTAACCGGGTGTATCTGTGTGAGACCTTCCTGCTGTGTAACCGGGTGTATCTGTGTGTGACCTTCCTGCTGTGTAACCGGGTGTATCTGTGTGTGACCTTCCTGCTGTGTAACCGGGTGTATCTGTGTGTGTGACCTTCCTGCTGCGTAACCGGGTGTATCTGTGTGAGACCTTCCTGCTGTGTAACCGGGTGTATCTGTGTGTGTGTCCTTCCTGCTGTGTAACCGGGTGTATCTGTGTGTGACCTTCCTGCTGTGTAACCGGGTGTATCTGTGTGAGACCTTCCTGCTGTGTAACCGGGTGTATCTGTGTGTGACCTTCCTGCTGTGTAACCGGGTGTATCTGTGTGAGACCTTCCTGCTGTGTAACCGGGTGTATCTGTGTGTGAGACCTTCCTGCTGTGTAACCGGGTGTATCTGTGTGTGACCTTCCTGCTGTGTAACCGGGTGTATCTGTGTGTGTGACCTTCCTGCTGTGTAACCGGGTGTATCTGTGTGTGACCTTCCTGCGGTGTAACTGGGTGTATCTGTGTGTGAGACCTTCCTGCCGTTTAACCGAGTGTATCTGTGTGTGTGACCTTCCTGCTGTGTAACCGGGTGTATCTGTGTGTGACCTTCCTGCTGTGTAACCGGGTGTATCTGAGTGTGACCTTCCTGCTGTGTAACCGGGTGTATCTGTGTGTGTGACCTTCCTGCTGTGTAACCGGGTGTATCTGTGTGTGTGACCTTCCTGCTGTGTAACCGGGTGTATCTGTGTGTGTGAGACCTTCCTGCTGTGTAACCGGGTGTATCTGTGTGAGACCTTCCTGCTGTGTAACCGGGTGTATCTGTGTGTGTGAGACCTTCCTGCTGTGTAACCGGGTGTATCTGTGTGAGACCTTCCTGCTGTGTAACCGGGTGTATCTGTGTGTGTGTGACCTTCCTGCTGTGTAACCGGGTGTATCTGTGTGAGACCTTCCTGCTGTGTAACCGGGTGTATCTGAGTGTGACCTTCCTGCTGTGTAACCGGGTGTATCTGTGTGTGTGAGACCTTCCTGCTGTGTAACCGGGTGTATCTGTGTGAGACCTTCCTGCTGTGTAACCGGGTGTATCTGTGTGTGAGACCTTCCTGCTGTGTAACCGGGTGTATCTGTGTGTGAGACCTTCCTGCTGTGTAACCGGGTGTATCTGTGTGTGACCTTCCTGCTGTGTAACCGGGTGTATCTGTGTGTGTGACCTTCCTGCTGTGTAACCGGGTGTATCTCAGTGTGTTACCTTCCTGCTGTGTAACCGGGTGTATCTGTGTGAGACCTTCCTGCTGTGTAACCGGGTGTATCTGTGTGTGTGATCTTCCTGCTGTGTAACCGGGTGTATCTGTGTGTGACCTTCCTGCTGTGTAACCGGGTGTATCTGTGTGTGACCTTCCTGCTGTGTAACCGGGTGTATCTATGTGTGTGACCTTCCTGCTTTGTAACCGGGTGTATCTGTGTGAGACCTTCCTGCTGTGTAACCGGGTGTATCTGTGTGTGTGACCTTCCTGCTGTGTAACCGGGTGTATCTGTGTGTGTGATCTTCCTGCTGTGTAACCGGGTGTATCTGTGTGTGACCTTCCTGCTGTGTAACCGGGTGTATCTGTGTGTGACCTTCCTGCTGTGTAACCGGGTGTATCTATGTGTGTGACCTTCCTGCTTTGTAACCGGGTGTATCTGTGTGAGACCTTCCTGCTGTGTAACCGGGTGTATCTGTGTGTGTGACCTTCCTGCTGTGTAACCGGGTGTATCTATGTGTGTGACCTTCCTGCTTTGTAACCGGGTGTATCTGTGTGTGACCTTCCTGCTGTGTAACCGGGTGTATCTGTGTGTGTGACCTTCCTGCTGTGTAACCGGGTGTATCTATGTGTGTGACCTTCCTGCTTTGTAACCGGGTGTATCTGTGTGTGAGACCTTCCTGCTGTGTAACCGGGTGTATCTGTGTGAGACCTTCCTGCTGTGTAACCGGGTGTATCTGTGTGTGACCTTCCTGCTGTGTAACCGGGTGTATCTGTGTGTGTGACCTTCCTGCTGTGTAACCGGGTGTATCTGTGTGTGTGACCTTCCTGCTGTGTAACCGGGTGTATCTGTGTGAGACCTTCCTGCTGTGTAACCGGGTGTATCTGTGTGTGACCTTCCTGCTGTGTAACCGGGTGTATCTGTGTGTGACCTTCCTGCTGTGTAACCGGGTGTATCTGTGTGTGACCTTCCTGCTGTGTAACCGGGTGTATCTGTGTGTGACCTTCCTGCTGTGTAACCGGGTGTATCTGTGTGTGAGACCTTCCTGCTGTTTAACCGGGTGTATCTGTGTGTGAGACCTTCCTGCTGTGTAACCGGGTGTATCTGTGTGTGACCTTCCTGCTGTGTAACCGGGTGTATCTGTGTGTGTGACCTTCCTGCTGTGTAACCGGGTGTATCTGTGTGTGACCTTCCTGCTGTGTAACCGGGTGTATCTGTGTGTGACCTTCCTGCTGTGTAACCGGGTGTATCTGTGTGTGTGACCTTCCTGCTGTGTAACCGGGTGTATCTGTGTGTGTGACCTTCCTGCTGTGTAACCGGGTGTATCTGTGTGTGACCTTCCTGCTGTGTAACCGGGTGTATCTGTGTGTGACCTTCCTGCTGTGTAACCGGGTGTATCTGTGTGTGTGACCTTCCTGCTGTGTAACCGGGTGTATCTGTGTGAGAGATCTTCCTGCTGTGTAACCGGGTGTATCTGTTTGTGACCTTCCTGCTGGGTAACCGGGTGTATCTGTGTGTGACCTTCCTGCTGTGTAACCGGGTGTATCTGTGTGAGAGATCTTCCTGCTGTGTAACCGGGTGTATCTGTTTGTGACCTTCCTGCAGTGTAACCGGGTGTATCTGTGTGTGACCTTCCTGCTGTGTAACCGGGTGTATCTGTGTGTGTGACGTTCCTGCTGTGTAACCGGGAGTATCTGTGTGTGAGACCTTCCTGCTGTGTAACCGGGTGTATCTGTGTGAGACCTTCCTGCTGTGTAACCGGGTGTATCTGTGTGTGACCTTACTGCTGTGTAACCGGGTGTCTCTGTGTGTGACCTTCCTGCTGTGTAACCGGGTGTATCTGTGTGAGACCTTCCTGCTGTGTAACCGGGTGTATCTGTGTGTGACCTTCCTGCTGTGTAACCGGGTGTATCTGTGTGTGAGACCTTCCTGCTCTGTAACCGGGTGTATCTGTGTGTGATCTTCCTGCTGTGTAACCGGGTGTATCTGTGTGTGACCTTACTGCTGTGTAACCGGGTGTATCTGTGTGTGAGACCTTCCTGCTGTGTAACCGGGTGTATCTGTGTGAGACCTTCCTGCTGTGTAACCGGGTGTATCTGTGTGTGACCTTCCTGCTGTGTAACCGGGTGTATCTGTGTGTGACCTTACTGCTGTGTAACCGGGTGTATCTGTGTGTGAGACCTTCCTGCTGTGTAACCGGGTGTATCTGTGTGAGACCTTACTGCTGTGTAACCGGGTGTATCTGTGTGAGACCTTCCTGCTGTGTAACCGGGTGTATCTGTGTGTGTGACCTTCCTGCTGTGTAACCCGGTGTATCTGTGTGTGACCTTCCTGCTGTGTAACCGGGTGTATCTGTGTGAGACCTTCCTGCTGTGTAACCGGGTGTATCTGTGTGTGTGACCTTCCTGCTGTGTAACCGGGTGTATCTGTGTGTGTGACCTTCCTGCTGTGTAACCCGGTGTATCTGTGTGTGACCTTCCTGCTGTGTAACCGGGTGTATCTGTGTGAGACCTTCCTGCTGTGGAACCGGGTGTATCTGTGTGTGACCTTCCTGCTGTGTAACCGGGTGTATCTGTGTGTGTGACCTTCCTGCTGTGTAACCGGGTGTATCTGTGTGTGACCTTACTGCTGTGTAACCGGGTGTATCTGTGTGTGTGACCTTCCTGCTGTGTAACCGGGTGTATCTGTGTGTGACCTTACTGCTGTGTAACCGGGTGTATCTGTGTGTGTGACCTTCCTGCTGTGTAACCGGGTGTATCTGTGTGTGTGACCTTCCTGCTGTGTAACCGGGTGTATCTGTGTGTGTGACCTTCCTGCTGTGTAACCGGGTGTATCTGTGTGTGTGACCTTCCTGCTGTGTAACCGGGTGTATCTGTGTGTGTGACCTTCCTGCTGTGTAACCGGGTGTATCTGTGTGTGTGACCTTCCTGCTGTGTAACCGGGTGTATCTGTGTGTGTGACCTTCCTGCTGTGTAACCGGGTGTATCTGTGTGTGACCTTACTGCTGTGTAACCGGGTGTATCTGTGTGTGTGACCTTCCTGCTGTGTAACCGGGTGTATCTGTGTGAGACCTTCCTGCTGTGTAACCGGGTGTATCTGTGTGTGAGACCCTCCTGCTGTGTAACCGGGTGTATCTGTGTGTGAGACCTTCCTGCTGTGTAACCGGGTGTATCTGTGTGTGACCTTCCTGCTGTGTAACCGGGTGTATCTGTGTGTGAGACCTTCCTGCTGTGTAACCGGGTGTATCTGTGTGAGACCTTCCTGCTGTGTAACCGGGTGTATCTGTGTGTGACCTTACTGCTGTGTAACCGGGTGTATCTGTGTGAGACCTTCCTGCTGTGTAACCGGGTGTATCTGTGTGTGTGACCTTCCTGCTGTGAAACCGGGTGTATCTGTGTGTGTGACCTTCCTGCTGTGTAACCGGGTGTATCTGTGTGTGACCTTCCTGCTGTGTAACCGGGTGTATCTGTGTGTGACCTCCCTGCTGCGTAACCGGGTGTATCTGTGTGTGAGACCTTCCTGCTGTGTAACCGGGTGTATCTGTGTGAGACCTTCCTGCTGTGTAACCGGGTGTATCTGTGTGTGTGACCTTCCTGCTGTGTAACCGGGTGTATCTGTGTGTGTGACCTTCCTGCTGTGTAACCGGGTGTATCTGTGTGAGACCTTCCTGCTGTGTAACCGGGTGTATCTGTGTGTGACCTTCCTGCTGTGTAACCGGGTGTATCTGTGTGTGTGACCTTCCTGCTGTGTAACCGGGTGTATCTGTGTGTGTGACCTTCCTGCTGTGTAACCGGGTGTATCTGTGTGTGACCTTCCTGCTGTGTAACCGGGTGTATCTGTGTGTGACCTTCCTGCTGTGTAACCGGGTGTATCTGTGTGTGACCTTCCTGCTGTGTAACCGGGTGTATCTGTGTGAGACCTTCCTGCTGTGTAACCGGGTGTATCTGTGTGTGACCTTACTGCTGTGTAACCGGGTGTATCTGTGTGTGACCTTCCTGCTGTGTAACCGGGTGTATCTGTGTGTGTGACCTTCCTGCTGTGTAACCGGGTGTATCTGTGTGTGTGACCTTCCTGCTGTGTAACCGGGTGTATCTGTGTGTGACCTTCCTGCTGTGTAACCGGGTGTATCTGTGTGTGTGACGTTCCTGCTGTGTAACCGGGAGTATCTGTGTGTGAGACCTTCCTGCTGTGTAACCGGGTGTATCTGTGTGAGACCTTCCTGCTGTGTAACCGGGTGTATCTGTGTGTGACCTTACTGCTGTGTAACCGGGTGTCTCTGTGTGTGACCTTCCTGCTGTGTAACCGGGTGTATCTGTGTGAGACCTTCCTGCTGTGTAACCGGGTGTATCTGTGTGTGACCTTCCTGCTGTGTAACCGGGTGTATCTGTGTGTGAGACCTTCCTGCTCTGTAACCGGGTGTATCTGTGTGTGATCTTCCTGCTGTGTAACCGGGTGTATCTGTGTGTGACCTTACTGCTGTGTAACCGGGTGTATCTGTGTGTGAGACCTTCCTGCTGTGTAACCGGGTGTATCTGTGTGAGACCTTCCTGCTGTGTAACCGGGTGTATCTGTGTGTGACCTTCCTGCTGTGTAACCGGGTGTATCTGTGTGTGACCTTACTGCTGTGTAACCGGGTGTATCTGTGTGTGAGACCTTCCTGCTGTGTAACCGGGTGTATCTGTGTGAGACCTTACTGCTGTGTAACCGGGTGTATCTGTGTGAGACCTTCCTGCTGTGTAACCGGGTGTATCTGTGTGTGTGACCTTCCTGCTGTGTAACCCGGTGTATCTGTGTGTGACCTTCCTGCTGTGTAACCGGGTGTATCTGTGTGAGACCTTCCTGCTGTGTAACCGGGTGTATCTGTGTGTGTGACCTTCCTGCTGTGTAACCGGGTGTATCTGTGTGTGTGACCTTCCTGCTGTGTAACCCGGTGTATCTGTGTGTGACCTTCCTGCTGTGTAACCGGGTGTATCTGTGTGAGACCTTCCTGCTGTGGAACCGGGTGTATCTGTGTGTGACCTTCCTGCTGTGTAACCGGGTGTATCTGTGTGTGTGACCTTCCTGCTGTGTAACCGGGTGTATCTGTGTGTGACCTTACTGCTGTGTAACCGGGTGTATCTGTGTGTGTGACCTTCCTGCTGTGTAACCGGGTGTATCTGTGTGTGACCTTACTGCTGTGTAACCGGGTGTATCTGTGTGTGTGACCTTCCTGCTGTGTAACCGGGTGTATCTGTGTGTGTGACCTTCCTGCTGTGTAACCGGGTGTATCTGTGTGTGTGACCTTCCTGCTGTGTAACCGGGTGTATCTGTGTGTGTGACCTTCCTGCTGTGTAACCGGGTGTATCTGTGTGTGTGACCTTCCTGCTGTGTAACCGGGTGTATCTGTGTGTGTGACCTTCCTGCTGTGTAACCGGGTGTATCTGTGTGTGTGACCTTCCTGCTGTGTAACCGGGTGTATCTGTGTGTGACCTTACTGCTGTGTAACCGGGTGTATCTGTGTGTGTGACCTTCCTGCTGTGTAACCGGGTGTATCTGTGTGAGACCTTCCTGCTGTGTAACCGGGTGTATCTGTGTGTGAGACCCTCCTGCTGTGTAACCGGGTGTATCTGTGTGTGAGACCTTCCTGCTGTGTAACCGGGTGTATCTGTGTGTGACCTTCCTGCTGTGTAACCGGGTGTATCTGTGTGTGAGACCTTCCTGCTGTGTAACCGGGTGTATCTGTGTGAGACCTTCCTGCTGTGTAACCGGGTGTATCTGTGTGTGACCTTACTGCTGTGTAACCGGGTGTATCTGTGTGAGACCTTCCTGCTGTGTAACCGGGTGTATCTGTGTGTGTGACCTTCCTGCTGTGAAACCGGGTGTATCTGTGTGTGTGACCTTCCTGCTGTGTAACCGGGTGTATCTGTGTGTGACCTTCCTGCTGTGTAACCGGGTGTATCTGTGTGTGACCTCCCTGCTGCGTAACCGGGTGTATCTGTGTGTGAGACCTTCCTGCTGTGTAACCGGGTGTATCTGTGTGAGACCTTCCTGCTGTGTAACCGGGTGTATCTGTGTGTGTGACCTTCCTGCTGTGTAACCGGGTGTATCTGTGTGTGTGACCTTCCTGCTGTGTAACCGGGTGTATCTGTGTGAGACCTTCCTGCTGTGTAACCGGGTGTATCTGTGTGTGACCTTCCTGCTGTGTAACCGGGTGTATCTGTGTGTGTGACCTTCCTGCTGTGTAACCGGGTGTATCTGTGTGTGTGACCTTCCTGCTGTGTAACCGGGTGTATCTGTGTGTGACCTTCCTGCTGTGTAACCGGGTGTATCTGTGTGTGACCTTCCTGCTGTGTAACCGGGTGTATCTGTGTGTGACCTTCCTGCTGTGTAACCGGGTGTATCTGTGTGAGACCTTCCTGCTGTGTAACCGGGTGTATCTGTGTGTGACCTTACTGCTGTGTAACCGGGTGTATCTGTGTGTGACCTTCCTGCTGTGTAACCGGGTGTATCTGTGTGTGTGACCTTCCTGCTGTGTAACCGGGTGTATCTGTGTGTGTGACCTTCCTGCTGTGTAACCGGGTGTATCTGTGTGTGACCTTCCTGCTGTGTAACCGGGTGTATCTGTGTGTGACCTTACTGCTGTGTAACCGGGTGTATCTGTGTGTGACCTTCCTGCTGTGTAACCGGGTGTATCTGTGTGTGACCTTCCTGCTGTGTAACCGGGTGTATCTGTGTGTGAGACCTTCCTGCTGTGTAACCGGGTGTATCTGTGTGTGACCTTCCTGCTGTGGAACCGGGTGTATCTGTGTGTGACCTTCCTCCTGTGTAACCGGGTGTATCTGTGTGTGACCTTCCTGCTGTGTAACCCGGTGTATCTGTGTGTGTGACCTTCCTGCTGTGTAACCGGGTGTATCTGTGTGTGAGACCTTCCTGCAGTGTAACCGGGTGTATCTGTGTGTGACCTTCCTGCTGTGTAACCGGGTGTATCAGTGTGTGACCTTCCTGCTGTGTAACAGGGTGTATCTGTGTGTGACCTTCCTGCTGTGTAACCGGGTGTATCTGTGTGAGACCTTCCTGCTGTGTAACCGGGTGTATCTGTGTGTGACCTTCCTGCTGTGTAACCGGGTGTACCTGTGTGTGAGACCTTCCTGCTGTGTAACCGGGTGTACCTGTGTGTGAGACCTTCCTGCTGTGGAACCGGGTGTATCTGTGTGTGAGACCTTCCTGCAGTGTAACCGGTTTTATCTGTGTGTGACCTTCCTGCTGTGTAACCGGGTGTATCAGTGTGTGACCTTCCTGCTGTGTAACCGGGTGTATCTGTGTGAGACCTTCCTGCTGTGTAACCGGGTGTATCTGTGTGTGACCTTCCTGCTGTGTAACCGGGTGTATCTGTGTGAGACCTTCCTGCTGTGTAACCGGGTGTATCTGTGTGAGACCTTCCTGCTGTGTAACCGGGTGTATCTGTGTGAGACCTTCCTGCTGTGTAACCGGGTGTATCTGTGTGTGTGAGACCTTCCTGCTGTGTCACCGGGTGTATCTGTGTGTGTGACCTTCCTGCTGTGTAACCGGGTGTATCTGTGTGTGAGACCTTCCTGCTGTGTAACCGGGTGTATCTGTGTGTGAGACCTTCCTGCTGTGTAACCGGGTGTATCTGTGTGTGACCTTCCTGCTGTGTAACCGGGTGTATCTGTGTGTGACCTTCCTGCTGTGTAACCGGGTGTATCTGTGTGAGACCTTCCTGCTGTGTAACCGGGTGTATCTGTGTGTGACCTTCCTGCTGTGTAAACGGGTGTATCTGTGTGAGACCTTCCTGCTGTGTAACCGGGTGTATCTGTGTGAGACCTTCCTGCTGTGTAACCGGGTGTATCCGTGTGAGACCTTCCTGCTGTGTAACCGGGTGTATCTGTGTGAGACCTTCCTGCTGTGTAACCGGGTGTATCTGTGTGTGACCTTCCTGCTGTGTAACCGGGTGTATCTGTGTGTGTGACCTTCCTGCTGTGTAACCGGGTGTATCTGTGTGTGACCTTCCTGCTGTGTAACCGGGTGTATCTGTGTGTGTGACCTTCCTGCTGTGTAACCGGGTGTATCTGTGTGTGACCTTCCTGCTGTGTAACCGGGTGTATCTGTGTGTGAGACCTTCCTGTTGTGTAACCGGGTGTATCTGTGTGTGAGACCTTCCTGCTGTGTAACCGGGTGTATCTGTGTGTGACCTTCCTGCTGTGTAACCGGGTGTATCTGTGTGTGAGACCTTCCTGCTGTGTAACCGGGTGTATCTGTGTGTGACCTTCCTGCTGTGTAACCGGGTGTATCTGTTTGTGACCTTCCTGCAGTGTAACCGGGTGTATCTGTGTGTGAGACCTTCCTGCTGTGTAACCGGGTGTATCTGTGTGTGAGACCTTCCTGCTGTGTAACCGGGTGTATCTGTGTGAGACCTTCCTGCTGTGTAACCGGGTGTATCTGTGTGTGAGACCTTCCTGCTGTGTAACCGGGTGTATCTGTGTGTGAGACCTTCCTGCTGTGTAACCGGGTGTATCTGTGTGAGAGATCTTCCTGCTGTGTAACCGGGTGTATCTGTTTGTGACCTTCCTGCAGTGTAACCGGGTGTATCTGTGTGAGAGATCTTCCTGCTGTGTAACCGGGTGTATCTGTGTGTGACCTTCCTGCTGTGTAACCGGGTGTATCTGTGTGTGTGACCTTCCTGCTGTGTAACCGGGTGTATCTGTGTTTGTGACCTTCCTGCTGTGTAACCGGGTGTATCTGTGTGTGAGACCTTCCTGCTGTGTAACCGGGTGTATCTGTGTGTGACCTTCCTGCTGTGTAACCGGGTGTATCTGTGTGAGACCTTCCTGCTGTGTAACCGGGTGTATCTGTGTGTGAGACCTTCCTGCTGTGTAACCGGGTGTATCAGTGTGTGACCTTCCTGCTGTGTAACCGGGTGTATCTGTGTGTGACCTTCCTGCTGTGTAACCGGGTGTATCTGTGTGTGTGACCTTCCTGCTGTGTAACCGGGTGTATCTGTGTGGGTGACCTTCCTGCCGTGTAACCGGGTGTATCTGTGTGTGACCTTCCTGCTGTGTAACCGGGTGTATCTGTGTGTGAGACCTTCCTGCTGTGTAACCGGGTGTATCTGTGTGTGACCTTCCTGCTGTGTAACCGGGTGTATCTGTGTGTGACCTTCCTGAAGTGTAACCGGGTGTATCTGTGTGTGACCTTCCTGCTGTGTAACCGGGTGTATCTGTGTGAGACCTTCCTGCTGTGTAACCGGGTGTATCTGTGTGTGACCTTCCTGCTGTGTAACCGGGTGTATCTGTGTGTGACCTTCCTGCTGTGTAACCGGGTGTATCTGTGTGTGACCTTCCTGCTGTGTAACCGGGTGTATCTGTGTGTGAGACCTTCCTGCTGTGTAACCGGGTGTATCTGTGTGTGAGACCTTCCTGCTGTGTAACCGGGTGTATCTGTGTGTGACCTTCCTGCTGTGTAACCGGGTGTATCTGTGTGTGAGACCTTCCTGCTGTGTAACCGGGTGTATCTGTGTGTGACCTTCCTGCTGTGTAACCGGGTGTATCTGTGTGTGAGACCTTCCTGCTGTGTAACCGGGTGTATCTGTGTGTGTGACCTTCCTGCTGTGTAACCGGGTGTATCTGTGTGTGAGACCTTCCTGCTGTGTAACCGGGTGTATCTGTGTGTGAGACCTTCCTGCTGTGTAACCGGGTGTATCTGTGTGTGAGACCTTCCTGCTGTGTAACCGGGTGTATCTGTGTGTGACCTTCCTGCTGTGTAACCGGGTGTATCTGTGTGTGTGACCTTCCTGCTGTGTAACCGGGTGTATCTGTGTGTGTGTCCTTCCTGCTGTGTAACCGGGTGTATCTGTGTGTGTGACCTTCCTGCTGTGTAACCGGGTGTATCTGTGTGTGTGACCTTCCTGCTGTGTAACCGGGTGTATCTGTGTGTGAGACCTTCCTGCTGTGTAACCGGGTGTATCTGTGTGTGAGACCTTCCTGCTGTGTAACCGGGTGTATCTGTGTGTGAGACCTTCCTGCTGTGTAACCGGGTGTATCTGTGTGTGACCTTCCTGCTGTGTAACCGGGTGTATCTGTGTGTGTGACCTTCCTGCTGTGTAACCGGGTGTATCTGTGTGTGTGACCTTCCTGCTGTGTAACCGGGTGTATCTGTGTGAGACCTTCCTGCAGTGTAACCGGGTGTATCTGTGTGTGAGACCTTCCTGCTGTGTAACCGGGTGTATCTGTGTGTGACCTTCCTGCTGTGTAACCGGGTGTATCTGTGTGAGACCTTCCTGCTGTGTAACCGGGTGTATCTGTGTGTGAGACCTTCCTGCTGTGTAACCGGGTGTATCTGTGTGAGACCTTCCTGCTGTGTAACCGGGTGTATCTGTGTGTGACCTTCCTGCTGTGTAACCGGGTGTATCTGTGTGTGTGACCTTCCTGCTGTGTAACCGGGTGTATCTGTGTTTGTGACCTTCCTGCTGTGTAACCGGGTGTATCTGTGTGTGAGACCTTCCTGCTGTGTAACCGGGTGTATCTGTGTGTGTGACCTTCCTGCTGTGTAACCGGGTGTATCTGTGTGTGACCTTCCTGCTGTGTAACCGTGTGTATCTGTGTGTGCGACCTTCCTGCTGTGTAACCGGGTGTATCTGTAAGAGACCTTCCTGCTGTGTAACCGGGTGTATCTGTGTGTGTGACCTTCCTGCTGTGTAACCGGGTGTATCTGTTTGAGACCTTCCTGCTGTGTAACCGGGTGTATCTGTGTGTGACCTTCCTGCTGTGTAACCGGGTGTATCTGTGTGTGACCTTCCTGCTGTGTAACCGGGTGTATCTGTGTGTGACCTTCCTGCTGTGTAACGGGGTGTATCTGTGTGTGAGACCTTCCTGCTATGTAACCGGGTGTATCTGTGTGTGTGACCTTCCTGCTGTGTAACCGGGTGTATCTGTGTGTGACCTTCCTGCTGTGTAACCGGGTGTATCTGTGTGTGTGAGCTTCCTGCTGTGTAACCGGGTGTATCTGTGTGTGAGACCTTCCTGCTGTGTAACCGGGTGTATCTGTGTTTGTGACCTTCCTGCTGTGTAACCGGGTGTATCTGTGTTTGTGACCTTCCTGCTGTGTAACCGGGTGTATCTGTGTGTGAGACCTTCCTGCTGTGTAACCGGGTGTATCTGTGTGTGAGACCTTCCTGCTGTGTAACCGGGTGTATCTGTGTGTGACCTTCCTGCTGTGTAACCGGGTGTATCTGTGTGTGTGACCTTCCTGCTGTGTAACCGGGTGTATCTGTGTGAGACCTTCCTGCTGTGTAACCGGGTGTATCTGTGTGTGACCTTCCTGCTGTGTAACCGGGTGTATCTGTGTGAGACCTTCCTGCTGTGTAACCGGGTGTATCTGTGTGTGTGACCTTCCTGCTGTGTAACCGGGTGTATCTGTGTGAGACCTTCCTGCTGTGTAACCGGGTGTATCTGTGTGAGACCTTCCTGCTGTGTAACCGGGTGTATCTGTGTGTGTGACCTTCCTGCTGTGTAACCGGGTGTATCTGTGTGTGTGACCTTCCTGCTGTGTAACCGGGTGTATCTGTGTGAGACCTTCCTGCTGTGTAACCGGGTGTATCTGTGTGTGACCTTCCTGCTGTGTAACCGGGTGTATCTGTGTGTGAGACCTTCCTGCTGTGTAACCGGGTGTATCTGTGTGTGACCTTCCTGCTGTGTAACCGGGTGTATCTGTGTGAGACCTTCCTGCTGTGTAACCGGGTGTATCTGTGTGTGATCTTCCTGCTGTGTAACCCGGTGTATCTGTGTGTGACCTTCCTGCTGTGTAACCGGGTGTATCTGTGTGTGTGTGACCTTCCTGCTGTGTAACCGGGTGTATCTGTGTGTGAGACCTTCCTGCTGTGTAACCGGGTGTATCTGTGTGAGACCTTCCTGTTGTGTAACCGGGTGTATCTGTGTGAGACCTTCCTGCTGTGTAACCGGGTGTATCTGTGTGTGACCTTCCTGCTGTGTAACCGGGTGTATCTGTGTGTGTGACCTTCCTGCTGTGTAACCGGGTGTATCTGTGTGTGACCTTCCTGCTGTGTAACCGGGTGTATCTGTGTGTGAGACCTTCCTGCTGTGTAACCGGGTGTATCTGTGTGAGACATTCCTGCTGTGTAACCGGGTGTATCTGTGTGTGACCTTCCTGCTGTGTAACCGGGTGTATCTGTGTGTGACCTTCCTGCTGTGTAACCGGGTGTATCTGTGTGTGACCTTCCTGCTGTGTAACCGGGTGTATCTGTGTGTGACCTTCCTGCTGTGTAACCGGGTGTATCTGTGTGTGAGACCTTCCTGCTGTGTAACCGGGTGTATCTGTGTGTGACCTTCCTGCTGTGTAACCGGGTGTATCTGTGTGTGACCTTCCTGCTGTGTAACCGGGTGTATCTGTGTGTGTGACCTTCCTGCTGTGTAACCGGGTGTATCTGTGTGAGACCTTCCTGCTGTGTAACCGGGTGTATCTGTGTGTGAGAACTTCCTGCTGTGTAACCGGGTGTATCTGTGTGTGTGACCTTCCTGCTGTGTAACCGGGTGTATCAGTGTGTGAGACCTTCCTGCTGTGTAACCGGGTGTATCTGTGTGTGTGACCTTCCTGCTGTGTAACCGGGTGTATCTGTGTGTGAGACCTTCCTGCTGTGTAACCGGGTGTATCTGTGTTTGTGACCTTCCTGCTGTGTAACCGGGTGTATCTGTGTGTGAGACCTTCCTGCTGTGTAACCGGGTGTATCTGTGTGTGTGACCTTCCTGCTGTGTAACCGGGTGTATCTGTGTGAGACCTTCCTGCTGTGTAACCGGGTGTATCTGTGTGTGACCTTCCTGCTGTGTAACCGGGTGTATCTGTGTGAGACCTTCCTGCTGTGTAACCGGGTGTATCTGTGTGTGACCTTCCTGCTGTGTAACCGGGTGTATCTGTGTGTGAGACCTTCCTGCTGTGTAACCGGGTGTATCTGTGTGAGACCTTCCTGTTGTGTAACCGGGTGTATCTGTGTGAGACCTTCCTGCTGTGTAACCGGGTGTATCTGTGTGTGACCTTCCTGCTGTGTAACCGGGTGTATCTGTGTGTGTGACCTTCCTGCTGTGTAACCGGGTGTATCTGTGTGTGTGACCTTCCTGCTGTGTAACCGGGTGTATCTGTGTGTGAGACCTTACTGCTGTGTAACCGGGTGTATCTGTGTTTGTGACCTTCCTGCTGTGTAACCGGGTGTATCTGTGTGTGACCTTCCTGCTGTGTAACCGGGTGTATCTGTGTGTGAGACCTTCCTGCTGTGTAACCGGGTGTATCTGTGTGTGTGACCTTCCTGCTGTGTAACCGGGTGTATCTGTGTGTGAGACCTTCCTGCTGTGTAACCGGGTGTATCTGTGTGTGTGACCTTCCTGCTGTGTAACCGGGTGTATCTGTGTGTGTGTCCTTCCTGCTGTGTAACCGTGTGTATCTGTGTGTGTGACCTTCCTGCTGTGTAACCGGGTGTATCTGTGTATGACCTTCCTGCTGTGTAACCGGGTGTATCTGTGTGTGAGACCTTCCTGCTGTGTAACCGGGTGTATCTGTGTGAGACCTTCCTGCTGTGTAACCGGGTGTATCTGTGTGTGAGACCTTCCTGCTGTGTAACCGGGTGTATCTGTGTGTGTGACCTTCCTGCTGTGTAACCGGGTGTATCTGTGTGAGACCTTCCTGCTGTGTAACCGGGTGTATCTGTGTGTGTGACCTTCCTGCTGTGTAACCGGGTGTATCTGTGTGTGAGACCTTCCTGCTGTGTAACCGGGTGTATCTGTGTTTGTGACCTTCCTGCTGTGTAACCGGGTGTATCTGTGTGTGACCTTCCTGCTGTGTAACCGGGTGTATCTGTGTGAGACCTTCCTGCTGTGTAACCGGGTGTATCTGTGTGAGACCTTCCTGCTGTGTAACCGGTGTATCTGTGTGTGACCTTCCTGCTGTGTAACCGGGTGTATCTGTGTGTGAGACCTTCCTGCTGTGTAACCGGGTGTATCTGTGTGTGTGACCTTCCTGCTGTGTAACCGGGTGTATCTGTGTGTGACCTTCCTGCTGTGTAACCGGGTGTATCTGTGTGAGACCTTCCTGCTGTGTAACCGGGTGTATCTGTGTGAGACCTTCCTGCTGTGTAACCGGGTGTATCTGTGTGTGAGACCTTCCTGCTGTGTAACCGGGTGTATCTGTGTGTGACCTTCCTGCTGTGTAACCGGGTGTATCTGTGTGAGACCTTCCTGCTGTGTAACCGGGTGTATCTGTGTGTGACCTTCCTGCTGTGTAACCGGTTGTATCTGTGTGTGACCTTCCTGCTGTGTAACCGGGTGTATCTGTGTGTGACCTTCCTGCTGTGTAACCGGGTGTATCTGTGTGTGACCTTCCTGCTGTGTAACCGGGTGTATCTGTGTGAGACCTTCCTGCTGTGTAACCGGGTGTATCTGTGTGAGACCTTCCTGCTGTGTAACCGGGTGTATCTGTGAGTGTGACCTTCCTGCTGTGTAACCGGGTGAATCTGTGTGTGTGACCTTCCTGCTGTGTAACCGGGTGTATCTGTGTGTGACCTTCCTGCTGTGTAACCGGGTGTATCTGTGTGTGTGACCTTCCTGCTGTGTAACCGGGTGTATCTGTGTGTGAGACCTTCCTGCTGTGTAACCGGGTGTATCTGTGTGTGTGTCCTTCCTGCTGTGTAACCGGGTGTATCTGTGTGTGTGTGACCTTCCTGCTGTGTAACCGGGTGTACCTGTGTGTGTGACCTTCCTGCTGTGTAACCGGGTGTATCTGTGTGTGTGACCTTCCTGCTGTGTAACCGGGTGTATCTGTGTGAGACCTTCCTGCTGTGTAACCGGGTGTATCTGTGTGTGACCTTCCTGCTGTGTAACCGGGTGTATCTGTGTGTGTGACCTTCCTGCTGTGTAACCGGGTGTATCTGTGTGTGTGACCTTCCTGCTGTGTAACCGGGTGTATCTGTGTGTGTGACCTTCCTGCTGTGTAACCGGGTGTATCTGTGTGTGTGACCTTCCTGCTGTGTAACCGGGTGTATCTGTGTGTGTGACCTTCCTGCTGTGTAACCGGGTGTATCTGTGTGTGTGACCTTCCTGCTGTGTAACCGGGTGTATCTGTGTGTGAGACCTTCCTGCTGTGTAACCGGGTGTATCTGTGTGTGACCTTCCTGCTGTGTAACCGGGTGTATCTGTGTGTGAGACCTTCCTGCTGTGTAACCGGGTGTATCTGTGTGTGACCTTCCTGCTGTGTAACCGGGTGTATCTGTGTGTGACCTTCCTGCTGTGGAACCGGGTGTATCTGTGTGTGTGACCTTCCTGCTGTGTAACCGGGTGTATCTGTGTGTGTGACCTTCCTGCTGTGTAACCGGGTGTATCTGTGTGTGAGACCTTCCTGCTGTGTAACCGGGTGTATCTGTGTGTGTGACCTTCCTGCTGTGTAACCGGGTGTATCTGTGTGTGTGACCTTCCTGCTGTGTAACCGCGTGTATCTGTGTGAGACCTTCCTGCTGTGTAACCGGGTGTATCTGTGTGTGACCTTCCTGCTGTGTAACCGGGTGTATCTGTGTGTGACCTTCCTGCTGTGTAACCGGGTGTATCTGTGTGAGACCTTCCTGCTGTGTAACCGGGTGTATCTGTGTGTGTGACCTTCCTGCTGTGTAACCGGGTGTATCTGTGTGTGACCTTCCTGCTGTGTAACCGGGTGTATCTGTGTGTGACCTTCCTGCTGTGTAACTGGGTGTATCTGTGTGTGTGTCCTTCCTGCTGTGTAACCGGGTGTATCTGTGTGTGTGACCTTCCTGCTGTGTAACCGGGTGTATCTGTGTGTGTCCTTCCTGCTGTGTAACCCGGTGTATCTGTGTGTGACCTTCCTGCTGTGTAACCGGGTGTATCTGTGTGTGTGACCTTCCTGCTGTGACACCGGGTGTATCTGTGTGAGACCTTCCTGCTGTGTAACCGGGTGTATCTGTGTGTGACCTTCCTGCTGTGTAACCGGGTGTATCTGTGTGTGTGACCTTCCTGCTGTGTAACCGGGTGTATCTGTGTGTGACCTTCCTGCTGTGTAACCGGGTGTATCTGTGTGTGACCTTCCTGCTGTGTAACCGGGTGTATCTGTGTGTGACCTTCCTGCTGTGTAACCGGGTGTATCTGTGTGTGACCTTCCTGCTGTGTAACCGGGTGTATCTGTGTGTGACCTTCCTGCTGTGTAACCGGGTGTATCTGTGTGTGATTCCTTCCTGCTGTGTAACCGGGTGTATCTGTGTGTGACCTTCCTGCTGTGTAACCGGGTGTATCTGCGTGAGACCTTCCTGCTGTGTAACCGGGTGTATCTGTGTGTGAGACCTTCCTGCTGTGTAACTGGGTGTATCTGTGTGTGACCTTCCTGCCGTGTAACCGGGTGTATCTGTGTGTGTGACCTTCCTGCTGTGTAACCGGGTGTATCTGTGTGTGACCTTCCTGCTGTGTAACCGGGTGTATCTGTGTGAGACCTTCCTGCTGTGTAACCGGGTGTATCTGTGTGTGTGACCTTCCTGCTGTGTAACCGGGTGTATCTGTGTGTGACCTTCCTGCTGTGTAACCGGGTGTATCTGTGTGTGAGACCTTCCTGCTGTGTAACCGGGTGTATCTGTGTGTGTGACCTTCCTGCTGTGTAACCGGGTGTATCTGTGTGAGACCTTCCTGCTGTGTAACCGGGTGTATCTGTGTGTGAGACCTTCCTGCTGTGTAACCGGGTGTATCTGTGTGTGACCTTCCGGCTGTGTAACCGGGTGTATCTGTGTGTGAGACCTTCCTGCTGTGTAACCGGGTGTATCTGTGTGTGTGTCCTTCCTGCTGTGTAACCGGGTGTATCTGTGTGTGACCTTCCTGCTGTGTAACCGGGTGTATCTGTGTGTGTGACCTTCCTGCTGTGTAACCGGGTGTATCTGTGTGAGACCTTCCTGCTGTGTAACCGGGTGTATCTGTGTGTGAGACCTTCCTGCTGTGTAACCGGGTGTATCTGTGTGTGACCTTCCTGCTGTATAACCGGGTGTATCTGTGTGTGTGACCTTCCTGCTGTGTAACCGGGTGTATCTGTGTGTGAGACCTTCCTGCTGTGTTACCGGGTGTATCTGTGTGTGACCTTCCTGCTGTGTAACCGGGTGTATCTGTGTGTGTGACCTTCCTGCTGTGTAACCGGGTGTATCTGTGTGTGTCCTTCCTGCTGTGTAACCGGGTGTATCTGTGTGTGTAACCTTCCTGCCGTGTAACCGGGTGTATCTGTGTGTGTGACCTTCCTGCCGTTTAACCGGGTGTATCTGTGTGAGACCTTCCTGCCGTTTAACCGAGTGTATCTGTGTGTGTGACCTTCCTGCTGTGTAACCGGGTGTATCAGTGTGTGACCTTCCTGCTGTGTAACCGGGTGTATCTGTGTGAGACCTTACTGCTGTGTAACCGGGTGTATCTGTGTGAGACCTTCCTGCTGTGTAACCGGGTGTATCTGTGTGTGAGACCTTCCTGTTGTGTAACCGGGTGTATCTGTGTGTGACCTTCCTGCTGTGTAACCCGGTGTATCTGTGTGTGACCTTCCTGCTGTGTAACCGGGTGTATCTGTGTGTGTGACCTTCCTGCTGTGTAACCGGGTGTATCTGTGTTTGTGACCTTCCTGCTGTGTAACCGGGTGTATCTGTGTGTGACCTTCCTGCTGTGTAACCGGGTGTATCTGTGTGTGACCTTCCTGCTGTGTAACCGGGTGTATCTGTGTGTGACCTTCCTGCTGTGTAACCGGGTGTATCTGTGTGAGACCTTCCTGCTGTGTAACCGGGTGTATCTGTGTGTGACCTTCCTGCTGTGTAACCGGGTGTATCTGTGTGTGACCTTCCTGCTGTGTAACCGGGTGTATCTGTGTGAGACCTTCCTGCTGTGTAACCGGGTGTATCTGTGTGTGTGACCTTCCTGCTGTGTAACCGGGTGTATCTGTGTGTGTGACCTTCCTGCTGTGTAACCGGGTGTATCTGTGTGTGAGACCTTCCTGCTGTGTAACCGGGTGTATCTGTGTGTGTCCTTCCTGCTGTGTAACCGGGTGTATCTGTGTGTGTGACCTTCCTGCTGTGTAACCGGGTGTATCTGTGTGAGACCTTCCTGCTGTGTAACCGGGTGTATCTGTGTGTGTGACCTTCCTGCTGTGTAACCGGGTGTATCTGTGTGTGACCTTCCTGCTGTGTAACCGGGTGTATCTGTGTGTGAGACCTTCCTGCTGTGTAACCGGGTGTATCTGTGTGTGTGACCTTCCTGCTGTGTAACCGGGTGTATCTGTGTGTGACCTTCCTGCTGTGTAACCGGGTGTATCTGTGTGTGACCTTCCTGCTGTGTAACCGGGTGTATCTGTGTGTGACCTTCCTGCTGTGTAACCGGGTGTATCTGTGTGTGACCTTCCTGCTGTGTAACCGGGTGTATCTGTGTGTGTGACCTTCCTGCTGTGTAACCGGGTGTATCTGTGTGTGAGACCTTCCTGCTGTGTAACCGGGTGTATCTGTGTGAGACCTTCCTGCTGTGTAACCGGGTGTATCTGTGTGAGACCTTCCTGCTGTGTAACCGGGTGTATCTGTGTGTGACCTTCCTGCTGTGTAACCGGGTGTATCTGTGTGTGACCTTCCTGCTGTGTAACCGGGTGTATCTGTGTGAGACCTTCCTGCTGTGTAACCGGGTGTATCTGTGTGTGTGACCTTCCTGCTGTGTAACCGGGTGTATCTGTGTGTGACCTTCCTGCTGTGTAACCGGGTGTATCTGTGTGTGACCTTCCTGCTGTGTAACCGGGTGTATCTGTGTGTGACCTTCCTGCTGTGTAACCGGGTGTATCTGTGTGTGACCTTCCTGCTGTGTAACCGGGTGTATCTGTGTGTGTGACCTTCCTGCTGTGTAACCGGGTGTATCTGTGTGTGAGACCTTCCTGCTGTGTAACCGGGTGTATCTGTGTGTGACCTTCCTGCTGTGTAACCGGGTGTATCTGTGTGTGTGACCTTCCTGCTGTGTAACCGGGTGTATCTGTGTGTGAGACCTTCCTGCTGTGTAACCGGGTGTATCTGTGTGTGACCTTCCTGCTGTGTAACCGGGTGTATCAGTGTGTGAGACCTTCCTGCTGTGTAACCGGGTGTATCTGTGTGAGATCTTCCTGCTGTATAACCGGGTGTATCTGTGTGTGAGACCTTCCTGCTGTGTAACCGGGTGTATCTGTGTTTGTGACCTTCCTGCTGTGTAACCGGGTGTATCTGTGTGTGAGACCTTCCTGCTGTGTAACCGGGTGTATCTGTGTGTGTGACCTTCCTGCTGTGTAACCGGGTGTATCTGTGTGTGAGACCTTCCTGCTGTGTAACCGGGTGTATCTGTGTGTGAGACCTTCCTGCTGTGTAACCGGGTGTATCTGTGTGTGAGACCTTCCTGCTGTGTAACCGGGTGTATCTGTGTGTGACCTTCCTGCTGTGTAACCGGGTGTATCTGTGTGTGTGACCTTCCTGCTGTGTAACCGGGTGTATCTGTGTGTGACCTTCCTGCTGTGTAACCGGGTGTATCTGTGTGTGACCTTCCTGCTGTGTAACCGGGTGTATCTGTGTGTGACCTTCCTGCTGTGTAACCGGGTGTATCTGTGTGAGACCTTCCTGCTGTGTAACCGGGTGTATCTGTGTGTGTGACCTTCCTGCTGTGTAACCGGGTGTATCTGTGTGTGACCTTCCTGCTGTGTAACCGGGTGTATCTGTGTGTGAGACCTTCCTGCTGTGTAACCGGGTGTATCTGTGTGTGTGACCTTCCTGCTGTGTAACCGGGTGTATCTGTGTGAGACCTTCCTGCTGTGTAACCGGGTTTATCTGTGTGTGAGACCTTCCTGCTGTGTAACCGGGTGTATCTGTGTGTGACCTTCCGGCTGTGTAACCGGGTGTATCTGTGTGTGAGACCTTCCTGCTGTGTAACCGGGTGTATCTGTGTGTGTGTCCTTCCTGCTGTGTAACCGGGTGTATCTGTGTGTGACCTTCCTGCTGTGTAACCGGGTGTATCTGTGTGTGTGACCTTCCTGCTGTGTAACCGGGTGTATCTGTGTGAGACCTTCCTGCTGTGTAACCGGGTGTATCTGTGTGTGAGACCTTCCTGCTGTGTAACCGGGTGTATCTGTGTGTGACCTTCCTGCTGTATAACCGGGTGTATCTGTGTGTGTGACCTTCCTGCTGTGTAACCGGGTGTATCTGTGTGTGAGACCTTCCTGCTGTGTTACCGGGTGTATCTGTGTGTGACCTTCCTGCTGTGTAACCGGGTGTATCTGTGTGTGTGACCTTCCTGCTGTGTAACCGGGTGTATCTGTGTGTGTCCTTCCTGCTGTGTAACCGGGTGTATCTGTGTGTGTAACCTTCCTGCCGTGTAACCGGGTGTATCTGTGTGTGAGACCTTCCTGCTGTGTAACCGGGTGTATCTGTGTGTGAGACCTTCCTGCTGTGTAACCGGGTGTATCTGTGTGTGAGACCTTCCTGCTGTGTAACCGGGTGTATCTGTGTGTGACCTTCCTGCTGTGTAACCGGGTGTATCTGTGTGTGTGACCTTCCTGCTGTGTAACCGGGTGTATCTGTGTGTGACCTTCCTGCTGTGTAACCGGGTGTATCTGTGTGTGACCTTCCTGCTGTGTAACCGGGTGTATCTGTGTGTGACCTTCCTGCTGTGTAACCGGGTGTATCTGTGTGAGACCTTCCTGCTGTGTAACCGGGTGTATCTGTGTGTGTGACCTTCCTGCTGTGTAACCGGGTGTATCTGTGTGTGACCTTCCTGCTGTGTAACCGGGTGTATCTGTGTGTGAGACCTTCCTGCTGTGTAACCGGGTGTATCTGTGTGTGTGACCTTCCTGCTGTGTAACCGGGTGTATCTGTGTGAGACCTTCCTGCTGTGTAACCGGGTGTATCTGTGTGTGAGACCTTCCTGCTGTGTAACCGGGTGTATCTGTGTGTGACCTTCCGGCTGTGTAACCGGGTGTATCTGTGTGTGAGACCTTCCTGCTGTGTAACCGGGTGTATCTGTGTGTGTGTCCTTCCTGCTGTGTAACCGGGTGTATCTGTGTGTGACCTTCCTGCTGTGTAACCGGGTGTATCTGTGTGTGTGACCTTCCTGCTGTGTAACCGGGTGTATCTGTGTGAGACCTTCCTGCTGTGTAACCGGGTGTATCTGTGTGTGAGACCTTCCTGCTGTGTAACCGGGTGTATCTGTGTGTGACCTTCCTGCTGTATAACCGGGTGTATCTGTGTGTGTGACCTTCCTGCTGTGTAACCGGGTGTATCTGTGTGTGAGACCTTCCTGCTGTGTTACCGGGTGTATCTGTGTGTGACCTTCCTGCTGTGTAACCGGGTGTATCTGTGTGTGTGACCTTCCTGCTGTGTAACCGGGTGTATCTGTGTGTGTCCTTCCTGCTGTGTAACCGGGTGTATCTGTGTGTGTAACCTTCCTGCCGTGTAACCGGGTGTATCTGTGTGTGTGACCTTCCTGCCGTTTAACCGGGTGTATCTGTGTGAGACCTTCCTGCCGTTTAACCGAGTGTATCTGTGTGTGTGACCTTCCTGCTGTGTAACCGGGTGTATCAGTGTGTGACCTTCCTGCTGTGTAACCGGGTGTATCTGTGTGAGACCTTACTGCTGTGTAACCGGGTGTATCTGTGTGAGACCTTCCTGCTGTGTAACCGGGTGTATCTGTGTGTGACCTTCCTGCTGTGTAATCGGGTGTATCAGTGTGTTTCCTTCCTGCTGTGTAACCGGGTGTATCTGTGTGAGACCTTCCTGCTGTGTAACCGGGTGTATCTGTGTGTGTGACCTTCCTGCTGTGTAACCGGGTGTATCTGTGTGTGACCTTCCTGCTGTGTAACCGGGTGTATCTGTGTGTGTGACCTTCCTGCTGTGTAACCGGGTGTATCTGTGTGTGAGACCTTCCTGCTGTGTAACCGGGTGTATCTGTGTGTGAGACCTTCCTGTTGTGTAACCGGGTGTATCTGTGTGTGACCTTCCTGCTGTGTAACCCGGTGTATCTGTGTGTGACCTTCCTGCTGTGTAACCGGGTGTATCTGTGTGTGTGACCTTCCTGCTGTGTAACCGGGTGTATCTGTGTTTGTGACCTTCCTGCTGTGTAACCGGGTGTATCTGTGTGTGAGACCTTCCTGCTGTGTAACCGGGTGTATCTGTGTTTGTGACCTTCCTGCTGTGTAACCGGGTGTATCTGTGTGTGAGACCTTCCTGCTGTGTAACCGGGTGTATCTGTGTGTGAGACCTTCCTGCTGTGTAACCGGGTGTATCTGTGTGTGAGACCTTCCTGCTGTGTAACCGGGTGTATCTGTGTGTGTGAGACCTTCCTGCTGTGTAACCGGGTGTATCTGTGTGTGAGACCTTCCTGCTGTGTAACCGGGTGTATCTGTGTGTGACCTTCCTGCTGTGTAACCGGGTGTATCTGTGTGTGACCTTCCTGCTGTGTAACCGGGTGTATCTGTGTGTGACCTTCCTGCTGTGTAACCGGGTGTATCTGTGTGAGACCTTCCTGCTGTGTAACCGGGTGTATCTGTGTGTGACCTTCCTGCTGTGTAACCGGGTGTATCTGTGTGTGACCTTCCTGCTGTGTAACCGGGTGTATCTGTGTGAGACCTTCCTGCTGTGTAACCGGGTGTATCTGTGTGTGTGACCTTCCTGCTGTGTAACCGGGTGTATCTGTGTGTGTGACCTTCCTGCTGTGTAACCGGGTGTATCTGTGTGTGACCTTCCTGCTGTGTAACCGGGTGTATCTGTGTGTGACCTTCCTGCTGTGTAACCGGGTGTATCTGTGTGTGACCTTCCTGCTGTGTAACCGGGTGTATCTGTGTGTGACCTTCCTGCTGTGTAACCGGGTGTATCTGTGTGTGTGACCTTCCTGCTGTGTAACCGGGTGTATCTGTGTGTGAGACCTTCCTGCTGTGTAACCGGGTGTATCTGTGTGAGACCTTCCTGCTGTGTAACCGGGTGTATCTGTGTGAGACCTTCCTGCTGTGTAACCGGGTGTATCTGTGTGTGACCTTCCTGCTGTGTAACCGGGTGTATCTGTGTGTGACCTTCCTGCTGTGTAACCGGGTGTATCTGTGTGAGACCTTCCTGCTGTGTAACCGGGTGTATCTGTGTGTGTGACCTTCCTGCTGTGTAACCGGGTGTATCTGTGTGTGACCTTCCTGCTGTGTAACCGGGTGTATCTGTGTGTGACCTTCCTGCTGTGTAACCGGGTGTATCTGTGTGTGACCTTCCTGCTGTGTAACCGGGTGTATCTGTGTGTGACCTTCCTGCTGTGTAACCGGGTGTATCTGTGTGTGTGACCTTCCTGCTGTGTAACCGGGTGTATCTGTGTGTGAGACCTTCCTGCTGTGTAACCGGGTGTATCTGTGTGTGACCTTCCTGCTGTGTAACCGGGTGTATCTGTGTGTGTGACCTTCCTGCTGTGTAACCGGGTGTATCTGTGTGTGAGACCTTCCTGCTGTGTAACCGGGTGTATCTGTGTGTGACCTTCCTGCTGTGTAACCGGGTGTATCTGTGTTTGTGACCTTCCTGCTGTGTAACCGGGTGTATCTGTGTGTGAGACCTTCCTGCTGTGTAACCGGGTGTATCTGTGTGTGTGACCTTCCTGCTGTGTAACCGGGTGTATCTGTGTGTGAGACCTTCCTGCTGTGTAACCGGGTGTATCTGTGTGTGAGACCTTCCTGCTGTGTAACCGGGTGTATCTGTGTGTGAGACCTTCCTGCTGTGTAACCGGGTGTATCTGTGTGTGACCTTCCTGCTGTGTAACCGGGTGTATCTGTGTGTGTGACCTTCCTGCTGTGTAACCGGGTGTATCTGTGTGTGACCTTCCTGCTGTGTAACCGGGTGTATCTGTGTGTGACCTTCTTGCTGTGTAACCGGGTGTATCTGTGTGTGACCTTCCTGCTGTGTAACCGGGTGTATCTGTGTGTGACCTTCCTGCTGTGTAACCGGGTGTATCTGTGTGTGACCTTCCTGCTGTGTAACCGGGTGTATCTGTGTGTGACCTTCCTGCTGTGTAACCGGGTGTATCTGTGTGAGACCTTCCTGCTGTGTAACCGGATGTATCTGTGTGAGACCTTCCTGCTGTGTAACCGGGTGTATCTGTGTGTGTGACCTTCCTGCTGTGTAACCGGGTGTATCTGTGTGTGAGACCTTCCTGCTGTGTAACCGGGCGTATCTGTGTGTGAGACCTTCCTGCTGTGTAACCGGGTGTATCTGTGTGTGACCTTCCTGCTGTGTAACCGGGTGTATCTGTGTGTGAGACCTTCCTGCTGTGTAACCGGGTGTATCTGTGTGTGTGACCTTCCTGCTGTGTAACCGGGTGTATCTGTGTGTGACCTTCCTGCTGTGTAACCGGGTGTATCTGTGTGAGACCTTCCTGCTGTGTAACCGGGTGTATCTGTGTGTGACCTTCCTGCTGTGTAACCGGGTGTATCTGTGTGTGACCTTCCTGCTGTGTAACCGGGTGTATCTGTGTGAGACCTTCCTGCTGTGTAACCGGATGTATCTGTGTGAGACCTTCCTGCTGTGTAACCGGGTGTATCTGTGTGTGTGACCTTCCTGCTGTGTAACCGGGTGTATCTGTGTGTGAGACCTTCCTGCTGTGTAACCGGGTGTATCTGTGTGTGTGACCTTCCTGCTGTGTAACCGGGTGTATCTGTGTGTGTCCTTCCTGCTGTGTAACCGGGTGTATCTGTGTGTGTGACCTTCCTGCTGTGTAACCGGGTGTATCTGTGTGAGACCTTCCTGCTGTGTAACCGGGTGTATCTGTGTGTGAGACCTTCCTGCTGTGTAACCGGGTGTATCTGTGTGTGATCTTCCTGCTGTGTAACCGGGTGTATCTGTGTGTGACCTTCCTGCTGTGTAACCGGGTGTATCTGTGTGAGACCTTCCTGCTGTGTAACCGGGTGTATCTGTGTGTGAGACCTTCCTGCTGTGTAACCGGGTGTATCTGTGTGTGACCTTCCTGCTGTGTAACCGGGTGTATCTGTGTGTGACCTTCCTGCTGTGTAACCGGGTGTATCTGTGTGAGACCTTCCTGCTGTGTAACCGGGTGTATCTGTGTGTGTGACCTTCCTGCTGTGTAACCGGGTGTATCTGTGTGTGACCTTCCTGCTGTGTAACCGGGTGTATCTGTGTGTGACCTTCCTGCTGTGTAACCGGGTGTATCTGTGTGAGACCTTCCTGCTGTGTAACCGGGTGTATCTGTGTGTGAGACCTTCCTGCTGTGTAACCGGGTGTATCTGTGTGTGATCTTCCTGCTGTGTAACCGGGTGTATCTGTGTGTGACCTTCCTGCTGTGTAACCGGGTGTATCTGTGTGTGTGACCTTCCTGCTGTGTAACCGGGTGTATCTGTGTGTGACCTTCCTGCTGTGTAACCGGGTGTATCTGTGTGAGACCTTCCTGCTGTGTAACCGGGTGTATCTGTGTGTGACCTTCCTGCTGTGTAACCGGGTGTATCTGTGTGAGACCTTCCTGCTGTGTAACCGGGTGTATCTGTGTGTGTGACCTTCCTGCTGTGTAACCGGGTGTATCTGTGTGTGACCTTCCTGCTGTGTAACCGGGTGTATCTGTGTGTGTGACCTTCCTGCTGTGTAACCGGGTGTATCTGTGTGTGACCTTCCTGCTGTGTAACCGGGTGTATCTGTGTGAGACCTTCCTGCTGTGTAACCGGGTGTATCTGTGTGTGTGACCTTCCTGCTGTGTAACCGGGTGTATCTGTGTGTGACCCTCCTGCTGTGTAACCGGGTGTATCTGTGTGTGACCTTCCTGCCGTGTAACCGGGTGTATCTGTGTGAGACCTTCCTGCTGTGTAACCGGGTGTATCTGTGTGTGACCTTCCTGCCGTGTAACCGGGTGTATCTGTGTGAGACCTTCCTGCCGTGTAACCGGGTGTATCTGTGTGTGACCTTCCTGCTGTGTAACCGGGTGTATCTGTGTGTGACCTTCCTGCTGTGTAACCGGGTGTATCTGTGTGTGTGACCTTCCTGCTGTGTAACCGGGTGTATCTGTGTGAGACCTTCCTGCTGTGTAACCGGGTGTATCTGTGTGAGACCTTCCTGCTGTGTAACCGGGTGTATCTGTGTGTGACCTTCCTGCTGTGTAACCGGGTGTATCTGTGTGAGACCTTCCTGCTGTGTAACCGGGTGTATCTGTGTGTGTGACCTTCCTGCTGTGTAACCGGGTGTATCTGTGTGTGAGACCTTCCTGCTGTGTAACCGGGTGTATCTGTGTGTGTGACCTTCCTGCTGTGTAACCGGGTGTATCTGTGTGTGAGACCTTCCTGCTGTGTAACCGGGTGTATCTGTGTGTGAGACCTTCCTGCTGTGTAACCGGGTGTATCTGTGTGTGTGACCTTCCTGCTGTGTAACCGGGTGTATCTGTGTGTGAGACCTTCCTGCTGTGTAACCGGGTGTATCTGTGTGTGAGACCTTCCTGCTGTGTAACCGGGTGTATCTGTGTGAGACCTTCCTGCTGTGTAACCGGGTGTATCTGTGTGTGACCTTCCTGCTGTGTAACCGGGTGTATCTGTGTGAGACCTTCCTGCTGTGTAACCGGGTGTATCTGTGTGTGACCTTCCTGCTGTGTAACCGGGTGTATCTGTGTGAGACCTTCCTGCTGTGTAACCGGGTGTATCTGTGTGAGACCTTCCTGCTGTGTAACCGGGTGTATCTGTGTGAGACCTTCCTGCTGTGTAACCGGGTGTATCTGTGTGTGTGACCTTCCTGCTGTGTAACCGGGTGTATCTGTGTGAGACCTTCCTGCTGTGTAACCGGGTGTATCTGTGTGTGACCTTCCTGCTGTGTAACCGGGTGTATCTGTGTGTGACCTTCCTGCTGTGTAACCGGGTGTATCTGTGTGTGACCTTCCTGCTGTGTAACCGGGTGTATCTGTGTGTGTGACCTTCCTGCTGTGTAACCGGGTGTATCTGTGTGTGAGACCTTCCTGCTGTGTAACCGGGTGTATCTGTGTGTGTGACCTTCCTGCTGTGTAACCGGGTGTATCTGTGTGTGTCCTTCCTGCTGTGTAACCGGGTGTATCTGTGTGTGTGACCTTCCTGCTGTGTAACCGGGTGTATCTGTGTGTGACCTTCCTGCCGTGTAACCGGGTGTATCTGTGTGTGACCTTCCTGCTGTGTAACCGGGTGTATCTGTGTGTGTCCTTCCTGCTGTGTAACCGGGTGTATCTGTGTGTGTGACCTTCCTGCTGTGTAACCGGGTGTATCTGTGTGTGACCTTCCTGCTGTGTAACCGGGTGTATCTGTGTGAGACCTTCCTGCTGTGTAACCGGGTGTATCTGTGTGTGACCTTCCTGCTGTGTAACCGGGTGTATCAGTGTGAGACCTTCCTGCTGTGTAACCGGGTGTATCTGTGTGTGACCTTCCTGCTGTGTAACCGGGTGTATCTGTGTGTGAGACCTTCCTGCTGTGTAACCGGGTGTATCTGTGTGTGTGACCTTCCTGCTGTGTAACCGGGTGTATCTGTGTGAGACCTTCCTGCTGTGTAACCGGGTGTATCTGTGTGTGAGACCTTCCTGCTGTGTAACCGGGTGTATCTGTGTGAGACCTTCCTGCTGTGTAACCGGGTGTATCTGTGTGTGAGACCTTCCTGCTGTGTAACCGGGTGTATCTGTGTGTGACCTTCCTGCTGTGTAACCGGGTGTATCTGTGTGTGATCTTCCTGCTGTGTAACCGGGTGTATCTGTGTGAGACCTTCCTGCTGTGTAACCGGGTGTATCTGTGTGTGACCTTCCTGCTGTGTAACCGGGTGTATCTGTGTGTGAGACCTTCCTGCTGTGTAACCGGGTGTATCTGTGTGTGAAACCTTCCTGCTGTGTAACCGGGTGTATCTGTGTGTGTGACCTTCCTGCTGTGTAACCGGGTGTATCTGTGTGTGACCTTCCTGCTGTGTAACCGGGTGTATCTGTGTGAGACCTTCCTGCTGTGTAACCGGGTGTATCTGTGTGTGAGACCTTCCTGCTGTGTAACCGGGTGTATCTGTGTGTGTGACCTTCCTGCTGTGTAACCGGGTGTATCTGTGTGTGAGACCTTCCTGCTGTGTAACCGGGTGTATCTGTGTGTGTGACCTTCCTGCTGTGTAACCGGGTGTATCTGTGTGAGACCTTCCTGCTGTGTAACCGGGTGTATCTGTGTGTGTGACCTTCCTGCTGTGTAACCGGGTGTATCTGTGTGTGACCTTCCTGCTGTGTAACCGGGTGTATCTGTGTGTGTGACCTTCCTGCTGTGTAACCGGGTGTATCTGTGTGTGACCTTCCTGCTGTGTAACCGGGTGTATCTGTGTGTGACCTTCCTGCTGTGTAACCGGGTGTATCTGTGTGTGACCTTCCTGCTGTGTAACCGGGTGTATCTGTGTGTGACCTTCCTGCTGTGTAACCGGGTGTATCTGTGTGTGACCTTCCTGCTGTGTAACCGGGTGTATCTGTGTGTGAGACCTTCCTGCTGTGTAACCGGGTGTATCTGTGTGTGTGACCTTCCTGCTGTGTAACCGGGTGTATCTGTGTGAGACCTTCCTGCTGTGTAACCGGGTGTATCTGTGTGAGTCCTTCCTGCTGTGTAACCGGGTGTATCTGTGTGAAACCTTCCTGCTGTGTAACCGGGTGTATCTGTGTGTGTGACCTTCCTGCTGTGTAACCGGGTGTATCTGTGTGTGACCTTCCTGCTGTGTAACCGGGTGTATCTGTGTGTGTGACCTTCCTGCTGTGTAACCGGGTGTATCTGTGTGTGACCTTCCTGCTGTGTAACCGGGTGTATCTGTGTGTGACCTTCCTGCTGTGTAACCGGGTGTATCTGTGTGTGTGACCTTCCTGCTGTGTAACCGGGTGTATCTGTGTGAGACCTTCCTGCTGTGTAACCGGGTGTATCTGTGTGTGTGACCTTCCTGCTGTGTAACCGGGTGTATCTGTGTGTGAAACCTTCCTGCTGTGTAACCGGGTGTATCTGTGTGTGTGACCTTCCTGCTGTGTAACCGGGTGTATCTGTGTGTGTGACCTTCCTGCTGTGTAACCGGGTGTATCTGTGTGTGACCTTCCTGCTGTGTAACCGGGTGTATCTGTGTGTGAGACCTTCCTGCTGTGTAACCGGGTGTATCTGTGTGTGAGACCTTCCTGCTGTGTAACCGGGTGTATCTGTGTGAGACCTTCCTGCTGTGTAACCGGGTGTATCTGTGTGTGACCTTCCTGCTGTGTAACCGGGTGTATCTGTGTGAGACCTTCCTGCTGTGTAACCGGGTGTATCTGTGTGTGAGACCTTCCTGCTGTGTAACCGGGTGTATCTGTGTGAGACCTTCCTGCTGTGTAACCGGGTGTATCTGTGTGTGTGACCTTCCTGCTGTGTAACCGGGTGTATCTGTGTGTGATTCCTTCCTGCTGTGTAACCGGGTGTATCTGTGTGTGACCTTCCTGCTGTGTAACCGGGTGTATCTGTGTGTGACCTTCCTGCTGTGTAACCGGGTGTATCTGTGTGAGACCTTCCTGCTGTGTAACCGGGTGTATCTGTGTGTGACCTTCCTGCTGTGTAACCGGGTGTATCAGTGTGAGACCTTCCTGCTGTGTAACCGGGTGTATCTGTGTGTGACCTTCCTGCTGTGTAACCGGGTGTATCTGTGTGAGACCTTCCTGCTGTGTAACCGGGTGTATCTGTGTGAGACCTTCCTGCTGTGTAACCGGGTGTATCTGTGTGTGAAACCTTCCTGCTGTGTAACCGGGTGTATCTGTGTGTGTGACCTTCCTGCTGTGTAACCGGGTGTATCTGTGTGTGACCTTCCTGCTGTGTAACCGGGTGTATCTGTGTGTGAGACCTTCCTGCTGTGTAACCGGGTGTATCTGTGTGTGAGACCTTCCTGCTGTGTAACCCGGTGTATCTGTGTGTGTGACCTTCCTGCTGTGTAACCGGGTGTATCTGTGTGAGTCCTTCCTGCTGTGTAACCGGGTGTATCTGTGTGTGTGACCTTCCTGCTGTGTAACCGGGTGTATCTGTGTGAGACCTTCCTGCTGTGTAACCGGGTGTATCTGTGTGTGACCTTCCTGCTGTGTAACCGGGTGTATCTGTGTGTGTGACCTTCCTGCTGTGTAACCGGGTGTATCTGTGTGTGACCTTCCTGCTGTGTAACCGGGTGTATCTGTGTGTGAGACCTTCCTGCTGTGTAACCGGGTGTATCTGTGTGTGAGACCTTCCTGCTGTGTAACCGGGTGTATCTGTGTGTGTGACCTTCCTGCTGTGTAACCGGGTGTATCTGTGTGAGACCTTCCTGCTGTGTAACCGGGTGTATCTGTGTGTGTGACCTTCCTGCTGTGTAACCGGGTGTATCTGTGTGTGACCTTCCTGCTGTGTAACCGGGTGTATCTGTGTGTGAGACCTTCCTGCTGTGTAACCGGGTGTATCTGTGTGTGACCTTCCTGCTGTGTAACCGGGTGTATCTGTGTGTGTGACCTTCCTGCTGTGTAACCGGGTGTATCTGTGTGTGTGACCTTCCTGCTGTGTAACCGGGTGTATCTGTGTGTGTGACCTTCCTGCTGTGTAACCGGGTGTATCTGTGTGTGAGACCTTCCTGCTGTGTAACCGGGTGTATCTGTGTGTGACCTTCCTGCTGTGTAACCGGGTGTATCTGTGTGTGACCTTCCTGCTGTGTAACCGGGTGTATCTGTGTGTGACCTTCCTGCTGTGTAACCGGGTGTATCTGTGTGTGACCTTCCTGCTGTGTAACCGGGTGTATCTGTGTGTGATCTTCCTGCTGTGTAACCGGGTGTATCTGTGTGTGTGACCTTCCTGCTGTGTAACCGGGTGTATCTGTGTGTGAGACCTTCCTGCTGTGTAACCGGGTGTATCTGTGTGTGACCTTCCTGCTGTGTAACTGGGTGTATCTGTGTGTGACCTTCCTGCTGTGTAACCGGGTGTATCTGTGTGAGACCTTCCTGCTGTGTAACCGGGTGTATCTGTGTGAGACCTTCCTGCTGTGTAACCGGGTGTATCTGTGTGTGACCTTCCTGCTGTGTAACCGGGTGTATCTGTGTGTGAGACCTTCCTGCTGTGTAACCGGGTGTATCTGTGTGTGACCTTCCTGCTGTGTAACCGGGTGTATCTGTGTGTGAGACCTTCCTGCTGTGTAACCGGGTGTATCTGTGTGTGAGACCTTCCTGCTGTGTAACCGGGTGTATCTGTGTGTGTGACCTTCCTGCTGTGTAACCGGGTGTATCTGTGTGAGACCTTCCTGCTGTGTAACCGGGTGTATCTGTGTGTGTGACCTTCCTGCTGTGTAACCGGGTGTATCTGTGTGTGACCTTCCTGCTGTGTAACCGGGTGTATCTGTGTGTGAGACCTTCCTGCTGTGTAACCGGGTGTATCTGTGTGTGACCTTCCTGCTGTGTAACCGGGTGTATCTGTGTGTGAGACCTTCCTGCTGTGTAACCGGGTGTATCTGTGTGTGACCTTCCTGCTGTGTAACCGGGTGTATCTGTGTGAGACCTTCCTGCTGTGTAACCGGGTGTATCTGTGTGTGTGACCTTCCTGCTGTGTAACCGGGTGTATCTGTGTGTGTGACCTTCCTGCTGTGTAACCGGGTGTATCTGTGTGTGACCTTCCTGCTGTGTAACCGGGTGTATCTGTGTGTGTGACCTTCCTGCTGTGTAACCGGGTGTATCTGTGTGTGACCTTCCTGCTGTGTAACCGGGTGTATCTGTGTGTGAGACCTTCCTGCTGTGTAACCGGGTGTATCTGTGTGTGAGACCTTCCTGCTGTGTAACCGGGTGTATCTGTGTGTGTGACCTTCCTGCTGTGTAACCGGGTGTATCTGTGTGAGACCTTCCTGCTGTGTAACCGGGTGTATCTGTGTGTGTGACCTTCCTGCTGTGTAACCGGGTGTATCTGTGTGTGACCTTCCTGCTGTGTAACCGGGTGTATCTGTGTGTGAGACCTTCCTGCTGTGTAACCGGGTGTATCTGTGTGTGACCTTCCTGCTGTGTAACCGGGTGTATCTGTGTGTGTGACCTTCCTGCTGTGTAACCTGGTGTATCTGTGTGTGACCTTCCTGCTGTGTAACCGGGTGTATCTGTGTGTGTGACCTTCCTGCTGTGTAACCGGGTGTATCTGTGTGTGTGACCTTCCTGCTGTGTAACCGGGTGTATCTGTGTGTGAGACCTTCCTGCTGTGTAACCGGGTGTATCTGTGTGTGTGACCTTCCTGCTGTGTAACCGGGTGTATCTGTGTGTGACCTTCCTGCTGTGTAACCGGGTGTATCTGTGTGTGACCTTCCTGCTGTGTAACCGGGTGTATCTGTGTGTGTGATCTTCCTGCTGTGTAACCGGGTGTATCTGTGTGTGTGACCTTCCTGCTGTGTAACCGGGTGTATCTGTGTGTGTGACCTTCCTGCTGTGTAACCGGGTGTATCTGTGTGTGTGACCTTCCTGAACTGGCTGTTCCTGTTGTGTCCGACCCTTTTCACCAGTGTCCAGTCTGCATTTGAATAGCGACTGGGATGCACTCGGCCGGTCAAAGTTTGGATCCGATTGTTCATTCCCCCTCCCCTTCAGCACCCATCACTGCCCCATCTCTCGTTCCCTCCCGCTGGAACTGGGGTGGGTTCTGTCGGGGGCGGTAGCGGGCTTTTGTGTGGGGTCACCCCAGGGCTGTTTCCATGGATAGCCCCGTTGTTGAATCCCTCCCATTGGTACGGGATGGTGCGGGGTGAGGGTCAGGTGGATTAGGAGTGGGGTAAAGAAATCTGCTCTGAAGAGTCTCTTGATGCGAATCTATCCAGTGTCAGTTATTGAAAATGTCTTTTCAGGATTGAAACTACCCCCAGGTCTGGTCCTACACGTGACTCGCGACCCACAGGGACTTTCACCCCCCCTCCACATCCTCCCCTCCCCTCTCCCCAGGTAATACGTGCTGAACAGAGCAGGGAGGGGGAATCAGTTCAGATCTGGGTCGATCCGAATCGGCAGGCCGGTCTGTCTGGGACAGACAGAGACGTGCGCAGGGAGACAGTGAAATCCTCACTGAGGATCTTCCCCCATCACCAGCTCCCCCGATCCATTCCACCAGCAGAGGCTCTCACACTGGTCCGACTCCCTCAGAGACAGCTCTCTATGGGGAGGGTAATGACCCCTGACCCTCCTGGTCCCGACCCGTCAGCCTGGGCTCCCTCATTGGGACTGTTACCCGGGGTCACCCAGAGAGCTCTGACTGGATGGGGTCAACACTGCCCCGCTGGGCCTGTTCCAATCTGGGCACGGACATTGGGGCGTGGACATGGATACACGAACACGGGGCGTGGACATGGATACACGAACACGGGGCGTGGACACGGACACATGAACACAGGGCATAGACACGGACACACAAACACGGGGCATAGACACGGACACACGAACACGGGGCGTGGACACGGACACATGAACACGGGGCGTGGACACGGATACACGAACACGGGGCGTGGACACGGACACATGAACACGGGGCATAGACACGGACACACGAACACGGGGCGTGGACACGGACACACGAACACGGGGCGTGGACACGGACACACGAACACTGGGCATAGACACGGACACACGAACATGGGGCGTGGACACAGACACACAAACACGGGGCATTGACACGGACACACGAACACGGGGCATAGACACGGACACACGGACACGGGGCGTGGACACGGACACACGAACACTGGGCATAGACACAGACACACGAACATGGGGCGTGGACACGGACACACGAACACGGGGCATAGACACGGACACACGAACACGGGCCATGGACACACTGACACGAACACATGAACACGGGGCATGGACACGGACACACAAACACGGGGCGTGGACACGGACACACGGACACGGGGCGTGGACACAGACACACGAACACGGGGCATGGACACGGACACACGAACACGGGGCGTGGACATGGACACACGAACACGGGGCGTGGACACGGACATGGACACACGAACACGGGGCATGGACACTGACACAGACAAAACATGGACACGGGGCGTGGACATGGACATGGACACACGAACACAGGGCATGGACACGGACACACAAACACGGGGCGTGGACATGGACACACGAACACGGGGCGTGGACACGGACTCACGAACACGGGGCATGAACACTGACACAGACAAAACACGGACACGGGGCGTGGACATGGACATGGACACACGAACACGGGGCATGGACACGGACACGGACACACGAACACGGGGCATGGACACGGACACGGACACACGAACATAGGGCGTGGACATGGACATGGACACACGAACACGGGGTGTGGACACGGACATGGACACACGAACACGGGGCGTGGACACGGACACATGAACACGGGGCATAGACACGGACACACGAACACGGGGCGTGGACACACTGACACGAACACATGAACACGGGGCATGGACACGGACACACAAACACGGGGCGTGGACATGGACACACGAACACGGGGCGTGGACACGGACACACGGACACGGGGCGAGGACACGGACACACGGACACAGGGCGTGGACACGGACACACGAACACGGGGCATGGACACGGACACACGAACACGGGGCGTGGACATGGACACATGAACACGGGGCGTGGACACGGACACACGAACACGGGGCATGGACACGGACACACGAACACGGGGCGTGGTCATGGACACACGAACACGGGGCGTGGACATGGACACAGACAAAACACGAACACGGGGCATGGACATGGACACAGACAAAACACGAACACGGGGCATGGACACGGACACACGAACACGGGGCGTGGACATGGACACACGAACACGGGGCGTGGACACGGACACACGAACACGGGGCATGGACATGGACACAGACAAAACACGAACACGGGGCATGGACACGGACACACGAACACGGGGCGTGGACATGGACACACGAACACGGGGCGTGGACACGGACACACGAACACGGGGCATGGACACGGACACACGAACACGGGGCATGGACACGGACACACGAACACGGGGCATGGACACGGACACAGACAAAACACGGACACGGGGCGTGGACATGGACATGGACACACGAACACGGGGCATGGACACGGACACGGACACACGAACACGGGGCGTGGACATGGACATGGACACACGAACACGAGGTGTGGACACGGACATGGACACACGAACACGGGGCGTGGACCCACTGACACGGACACACAAACACTGGGCATGGACACAGACATGGACACACGAACACGGGGTGTGGACACGGACATGGACACACGAACACGGGGTGTGGACACACTGACACGGACACACGAACACGGGGTGTGGACACACTGACACGGACACACGAACACGGGGCGTGGACACGGACATGGACACACAAACACTGGGCATGGACACGGACATGGACACACGAACACGGGGTGTGGACACGGACATGGTCACACGAACACGGGGTGTGGACACACTGACACGGACACACAAACACGGGGTGTGGACACGGACATGGACACACGAACACGGGGTGTGGATACACTGACACGGACACACGAACACGGGGTGTGGACACGGACATGGACACACGAACACGGGGCGTGGACACGGACATGGACACACGAACACAGGGCATGGACACGGACATGGACACACGAACACGGGGCGTGGACACACTGACATGGACACACGAACACGGGGCGTGGACACGGACATGGACACACGAACACGGGGCGTGGACACTGACACGGACACACGAACACGGGGCGTGGACACGGACATGGACACACGAACACAGGGCATGGACACGGACATGGACACACGAACACGGGGCGTGGACACACTGACACGGACACATGAACACGGGGCGTGGACACGGACATGGACACACGAACACAGGGCATGGACACGGACATAGACACACGAACACGGGGCGTGGACACTGACACGGACACACGAACACGGGGCGTGGACACGGACATAGACACACGAACACGGGGCGTGGACACGGACATGGACACACGAACACAGGGCATGGACACGGACATAGACACACGAACACGGGGCGTGGACACGGACATGGACACACGAACACAGGGCATGGACACGGACATGGACACACGAACACGGGGTGTGGACACGGACATGGACACACAAACACGGGGCGTGGACACGGACATGGACACACGAACACGGGGTGTGGGCACACTGACACGGACACACAAACACGGGGTGTGGACACGGACATGGACACACAAACACGGGGCGTGGACACGGACATGGACACACGAACACGGGGTGTGGGCACACTGACACGGGCACACAAACACGGGGCGTGGACACGGACATGGACACACGAACACGGGGCGTGGACACTGACACGGACACACGAACACGGGGCGTGGACACGGACATGGACACACGAACACAGGGCATGGACACGGACATAGACACACGAACACAGGGCATGGACACGGACATGGACACACGAACACGGGGCGTGGACACACTGACACGGACACACGAACACGGGGCGTGGACACGGACATGGACACACGAACACAGGGCATGGACACGGACATAGACACACGAACACGGGGCGTGGACACGGACATGGACACACGAACACAGGGCATGGACACGGACATGGACACACGAACACGGGGTGTGGACACGGACATGGACACACAAACACGGGGCGTGGACACGGACATGGACACACAAACACGGGGCGTGGACACGGACATAGACACATGGACACGGGGCGTGGACAAACGGACATGGACACCCAAACATGTGGACACACGGACACACAAACACAGGCACGTGACACACGAACATGGGCACGTGGACACACGGATATGGACACATGAACACGGACACGTGGGCACATGGACATGGACACATGAACACAGATATGTGGACACACAGACACACAAACGCGGGCATATGGACACATGGACATGAACACACGAACACGGGCACATGGACACAAACACATGGACACGGGTGCGTGGACACAGACACTGACACACTAACACGGTCGTGTGGACACGGACACACGAACACAGGTGTGTGAACACAGACACGGACACATGAACATGGGCGCGTGGACACGTACACAGACACACGAACATGTAGTGTGGACACATTGACACGGACACAGGAACACAGGACGTGGACACGGACATGGACGCACGAAAATGGGCATGTGGACACACGGACACAGACACATGAACACGGGGCGTAGACACGGGCATGTGGACACACGGACACAGACACATGAACACGGGGCGTAGACACGGGCATGTGGACACACGGACACAGACACATGAACACGGGGCGTAGACAAGGGCATGTGGACACACGGACACAGACACATGAACACAGGGCGTAGACACGGGCATGTGGACACACGGACACAGACACATGAACACAGGGCGTAGACACGGGCATGTGGACACACGGACACAGACACATGAACACGGGGCATAGACACGGGCATGTGGACACACGGACACAGACACATGAACACGGGGCGTAGACACGGGCATGTGGACACACGGACACAGACACATGAACACAGGGCGTAGACACGGGCATGTGGACACACGGACACAGACACATGAACACGGGGCGTAGACACGGGCATGTGGACACACGGACACAGACACATGAACACGGGGCGTAGACACGGGCATGTGGACACACGGACACAGACACATGAACACGGGGCGTAGACACGGGCATGTGGACACAGACACGGACACAGACACATGAACACGGGGCATAGACACGGGCATGTGGACACACGGACACAGACACATGAACACAGGGCTTAGACACGGGCATGTGGACACACGGACACAGACACATGAACACGGGGCATAGACACGGGCATGTGGACACAGACACGGACACAGACACATGAACACGGGGCATAGACACGGGCATGTGGACACACGGACACAGACACATGAACACGGGGCATAGACACGGGCATGTGGACACACAGACACAGACACATGAACACGGGGCGTAGACACGGGCATGTGGACACACGGACACAGACACACGAACACGGGCGTGTGGACACGGACACACTAACACGGGCACGTGGACATGGACACGGACACACAAACACGTGGACACATGGACACGGACACACGAACACGGAGCGTGGACACATGGACACAGACACGGACACACGAACACGGGTGCATGGACACACAGACACGGGCACGTGGACACACGGACACATGAACACGTGCGCGTGGACACATGGATACACGAACACAGGCATGTGGACACACAGACACACGAACACGGGTGTGTGGACATGGACATGGACACATTAACATGGGGACATAGACACATGAACACGGGGGCGTGGACACGGACACAGGGGCATGGACACACGAACACGGGGGTGTGGATACACGGACATGGGCACATGGACACGCGAACATGGGCACGTGGACATGGACAGACGAACACAGGAACATGGACACGGACATGCGGATATGGACACGGAAATGGGGACACGGACATAGGGACATGGACACCAGGACACAGACATGGACAGAGGGACACGGACATACGGATACGGGAACACAGACATAGGGACACGGACACCAGGACACAGACATGGACACACGGACACAGGGACACTGGAACACGAACACATGGATACGGGAACACAGACATAGGGACATGAACATCAGGACACAGACAGGAACCTGGAGACGGACACCAGGACCCAGATATGGAGACAGATGGGGACCACAGACATGGACTCCAGGTCATGGACGGACACACACACGGACACAGGCACACTGACAGACTGACAGCTCACCCTCACCGTCTCCAATGCAACCAGATACTGACAGGTTTGCTGTTTGATCCATCTGCATTTGGATAGCACCTTCACATGGGGTCAGAAGCCAGCAGAGTACCATTTGAGATGCAGACACTGTTTGGGGCAGTTGGCAAGTCTGGCCATGCTATGGTAGGACAGTGGTACATATTAACGCCCAGGGGGAGGGGGAGGGGGAGGGCGAGGGGGTGGACCAATTCTTCATGACAGTGTCTTTTGTTCATCTTTCTGCAGGGTACCTTGTAGATGGTACACACTGCTGTTACTGAGTGTCGGGGGGTGGAGGGAGGGGATGTTTGGGGAGTTTCTGCAGGGTATCTTGTAGATGGTACACACTGCTGTTACTGAGTGTCGGGGGGTGGAGGGAGGGGATGTTTGGGGAGTTTCTGCAGGGTATCTTGTAGATGGTACACACTGCTGTTACTGAGCGTCGGGGGGGTGGAGGGAGGGGATGTTTGGGGAGTTTCTGCAGGGTATCTTGTAGATGGTACACACTGCTGTTACTGAGTGTCGGGGGGTGGAGGGAGGGGATGTTTGGGGAGTTTCTGCAGGGTACCTTGTAGATGGTACACACTGCTGTTACTGAGCGACGGGGGGTGGAGGGAGGGGATGTTTGGGGAGTTTCTGCAGGGTATCTTGTAGATGGTACACACTGCTGTTACTGAGCGTCGGGGGGGTGGAGGGAGGGGATGTTTGGGGAGTTTCTGCAGGGTATCTTGTAGATGGTACACACTGCTGTTACTGAGCGTCGGGGGGTGGAGGGAGGGGATGTTTGGGGAGTTTCTGCAGGGTACCTTGTAGATGTACACACTGCTGTTACTGAGTGTCGGGGGGTGGAGGGAGGGGATGTTTGGGGAGTTTCTGCAGGGTACCTTGTAGATGGTACACACTGCTGTTACTGAGTGTCGGGGGGTGGAGGGAGGGGATGTTTGGGGAGTTTCTGCAGGGTACCTTGTAGATGGTACACACTGCTGTTACTGAGCGTCGGGGAGTGGAGGGAGGGGATGTTTGGGGAGTTTCTGCAGGGTACCTTGTAGATGGTACACACTGCTGTTACTGAGCGTCGGGGGGGTGGAGGGAGGGGATGTTTGGGGAGTTTCTGCAGGGTATCTTGTAGATGGTACACACTGCTGTTACTGAGCATCGGGGGGTGGAGGGAGGGGATGTTTGGGGAGTTTCTGCAGGGTACCTTGTAGATGGTACACACTGCTGTTACTGAGTGTCGGGGGGGTGGAGGGAGGGGATGTTTGGGGAGTTTCTGCAGGGTATCTTGTAGATGGTACACACTGCTGTTACTGAGTGTCGGGGGGGGTGGAGGGAGGGGATGTTTGGGGAGTTTCTGCAGGGTATCTTGTAGATGGTACACACTGCTGTTACTGAGTGTCGGGGGGGGTGGAGGGAGGGGATGTTTGGGGAGTTTCTGCAGGGTATCTTGTAGATGGTACACACTGCTGTTACTGAGCGTCGGGGGGGGTGGAGGGAGGGGATGTTTGGGGAGTTTCTGCAGGGTACCTTGTAGATGGTACACACTGCTGTTACTGAGTGTCGGGGGGTGGAGGGAGGGGATGTTTGGGGAGTTTCTGCAGGGTATCTTGTAGATGGTACACACTGCTGTTACTGAGCGTCGGGGGGTGGAGGGAGGGGATGTTTGGGGAGTTTCTGCAGGGTATCTTGTAGATGGTACACACTGCTGTTACTGAGCGTCGGGGGGTGGAGGGAGGGGATGTTTGGGGAGTTTCTGCAGGGTACCTTGTAGATGGTACACACTGCTGTTACTGAGTGTCGGGGGGGTGGAGGGAGGGGATGTTTGGGGAGTTTCTGCAGGGTATCTTGTAGATGGTACACACTGCTGTTACTGAGTGTCGGGGGGGGTGGAGGGAGGGGATGTTTGGGGAGTTTCTGCAGGGTATCTTGTAGATGGTACACACTGCTGTTACTGAGTGTCGGGGGGGGTGGAGGGAGGGGATGTTTGGGGAGTTTCTGCAGGGTATCTTGTAGATGGTACACACTGCTGTTACTGAGCGTCGGGGGGGGTGGAGGGAGGGGATGTTTGGGGAGTTTCTGCAGGGTACCTTGTAGATGGTACACACTGCTGTTACTGAGCGTCGGGGGGTGGAGGGAGGGGATGTTTGGGGAGTTTCTGCAGGGTTTCTTGTAGATGGTACACACTGCTGTTACTGAGTGTCGGGGGGTGGAGGGAGGGGATGTTTGGGGAGTTTCTGCAGGGTACCTTGTAGATGGTACACACTGCTGTTACTGAGTGTCGGGGGATGGAGGGAGGGGATGTTTGGGGAGTTTCTGCAGGGTACCTTGTAGATGGTACACACTGCTGTTGCTGAGCGTCGGGGGGTGGAGGGAGGGGATGTTTGGGGAGTTTCTGCACGGAATCTTGTAGATGGTACACACTGCTGTTACTGAGCGTCGGGGGGTGGAGGGAGGGGATGTTTGGGGAGTTTCTGCAGGGTATCTTGTAGATGGTACACACTGCTGCTACTGAGCGTCGGGGGGTGGAGGGAGGGGATGTTTGGGGAGTTTCTGCAGGGTATCGTGTAGATGGTACACACTGCTGCTACTGAGCGTCGGGGGGTGGAGGGAGGGGATGTTTGGGGAGTTTCTGCAGGGTACCTGGTTGATGGTACACACTGCTGTTACTGAGTGTCGGGGGGTGGAGGGAGGGGATGTTTGGGGAGTTTCTGCAGGGTATCTTGTAGATGGTACACACTGCTGTTACTGAGCGTCGGGGGGTGGTGGGAGGGGATGTTTGGGGTGTTTCTGCAGGGTACCTTGTAGATGGTACACACTGCTGTTACTGAGTGTCGGGGGTGTGGAGGGAGGGGATGTTTGGTGAGTTTCTGCAGGGTATCTTGTAGATGGTACACACTGCTGTTACTGAGTGTCGGGGGGTGGAGGGAGGGGATGTTTGGGGTGTTTCTGCAGGGTATCTTGTAGATGGTACACACTGCTGTTACTGAGCGTCGGGGGTTGGAGGGAGGGGAAGTTTGGGGAGTTTCTGCAGGGTATCTTGTAGATGGTACACACTGCTGTTACTGAGTGTCAGGGGGGTGGAGGGAGGGGATGTTTGGGGAGTTTCTGCAGGGTACCTTGTAGATGGTACACACTGCTGTTACTGAGCGTTGGGGGGTGGAGGGAGGGGATGTTTGGGGAGTTTCTGCAGGGTATCTTGTAGATGGTACACACTGCTGTTACTGAGTGTCGGGGGGTGGAGGGAGGGGATGTTTGGGGAGTTTCTGCAGGGTACCTTGTAGATGGTACACACTGCTGTTACTGAGTGTCGGGGGGTGGAGGGAGGGGATGTTTGGGGAGTTTCTGCAGGGTACCTTGTAGATGGTACACGCTGCTGTTACTGAGTGTCGGGGGGTGGAGGGAGGGGATGTTTGGGGAGTTTCTGCAGGGTATCTTGTCGATGGTACACACTGCTGTTACTGAGCGTCGGGGGGTGGAGGGAGGGGATGTTTTGGGAGTTTCTGCAGGGTATCTTGTAGATGGTACACACTGCTGTTACTGAGTGTCGGTGGGGGGTGGAGGGAGGGGATGTTTTGGGAGTTTCTGCAGGGTACCTTGTAGATGGTACACACTGCTGTTACTGAGCGTCGGGGGGTGGAGGGAGGGGATGTTTGGGGAGTTTCTGCAGGGTATCTTGTAGATGGTACACACTGCTGTTACTGAGTGTCAGGGGGGGTGGAGGGAGGGGATGTTTGGGGAGTTTCTGCAGGGTATCTTGTAGATGGTACACACTGCTGTTACTGAGTGTCGGGGGGTGGAGGGAGGGGATGTTTGGGGAGTTTCTGCAGGGTACCTTGTAGATGGTACACACTGCTGTTACTGAGTGTCGGGGGGTGGAGGGAGGGGATGTTTGGGGAGTTTCTGCAGGGTACCTTGTCGATGGTACACACTGCTGCTACTGAGCGTCGGGGGGTGGAGGGAGGGGATGTTTGGGGAGTTTCTGCAGGGTATCTTGTAGATGGTACACACTGCTGTTACTGAGTGTCGGGGGTGTGGAGGGAGGGGATGTTTGGTGAGTTTCTGCAGGGTATCTTGTAGATGGTACACACTGCTGTTACTGAGTGTCGGGGGGGTGGAGGGAGGGGATGTTTGGGGTGTTTCTGCAGGGTATCTTGTAGATGGTACACACTGCTGTTACTGAGCGTCGGGGGTTGGAGGGAGGGGAAGTTTGGGGAGTTTCTGCAGGGTATCTTGTAGATGGTACACACTGCTGTTACTGAGCGTCGGGGGGTGGAGGGAGGGGATGTTTGGGGTGTTTCTGCAGGGTATCTTGTCGATGGTACACACTGCTGTTACTGAGCGTCGGGGGGTGGAGGGAGGGGATGTTTGGGGAGTTTCTGCAGGGTATCTTGTAGATGGTACACACTGCTGTTACTGAGTGTCGGGGGGTGGAGGGAGGGGATGTTTTGGGAGTTTCTGCAGGGTACCTTGTAGATGGTACACACTGCTGTTACTGAGTGTCGGGGGGGGGTGGAGGGAGGGGATGTTTTGGGAGTTTCTGCAGGGTACCTTGTAGATGGTACACACTGCTGTTACTGAGCGTCGGGGGGTGGAGGGAGGGGATGTTTGGGGAGTTTCTGCAGGGTATCTTGTAGATGGTACACACTGCTGTTACTGAGTGTCGGGGGGTGGAGGGAGGGGATGTTTGGGGAGTTTCTGCAGGGTATCTTGTAGCTGGTACACACTGCTGTTACTGAGCGTCGGGGGGTGGAGGGAGGGGATGTTTGGGGAGTTTCTGCAGGGTATCTTGTAGATGGTACACACTGCTGTTACTGAGTGTCGGTGGGGGGTGGAGGGAGGGGATGTTTGGGGAGTTTCTGCAGGGTATCTTGTAGATGGTACACACTGCTGTTACTGAGCGTCGGGGGGGGTGGAGGGAGGGGATGTTTGGGGAGTTTCTGCAGGGTACCTTGTCGATGGTACACACTGCTGCTACTGAGCGTCGGGGGGTGGAGGGAGGGGATGTTTGGGGAGTTTCTGCAGGGTATCTTGTAGATGGTACACACTGCTGTTACTGAGTGTCGGGGGGTGGAGGGAGGGGATGTTTGGGGAGTTTCTGCAGGGTACCTTGTAGATGGTACACACTGCTGTTACTGAGCGTCAGGGGGTGGAGGGAGGGGATGTTTGGGGAGTTTCTGCAGGGTATCTTGTCGATGGTACACACTGCTGTTACTGAGCGTCGGGGGGTGGAGGGAGGGGATGTTTGGGGAGTTTCTGCAGGGTATCTTGTAGATGGTACACACTGCTGTTACTGAGTGTCGGGGGGGGTGGAGGGAGGGGATGTTTTGGGAGTTTCTGCAGGGTATCTTGTCGATGGTACACACTGCTGTTACTGAGCGTCGGGGGGTGGAGGGAGGGGATGTTTGGGGAGTTTCTGCAGGGTATCTTGTAGATGGTACACACTGCTGTTACTGAGTGTCGGGGGGGGGTGGAGGGAGGGGGTGTTTGGGGAGTTTCTGCAGGGTACCTTGTAGATGGTACACACTGCTGTTACTGAGTGTCGGGGGGTGGAGGGAGGGGATGTTTGGGGAGTTTCTGCAGGGTATCTTGTAGATGGTACACACTGCTGTTACTGAGTGTCGGGGGGTGGAGGGAGGGGATGTTTGGGGAGTTTCTGCAGGGTATCTTGTAGATGGTACACACTGCTGTTACTGAGTGTCGGGGGGTGGAGGGAGGGGATGTTTGGGGAGTTTCTGCAGGGTATCTTGTAGATGGTACACACTGCTGTTACTGAGTGTCGGGGGGGGGTGGAGGGAGGGGGTGTTTGGGGAGTTTCTGCAGGGTACCTTGTAGATGGTACACACTGCTGTTACTGAGCATCGGGGGGGTGGAGGGAGGGGATGTTTGGGGAGTTTCTGCAGGGTACCTTGTAGATGGTACACACTGCTGTTACTGAGCGTCGGGGGGTGGAGGGAGGGGATGTTTGGGGAGTTTCTGCAGGGTATCTTGTCGATGGTACACACTGCTGTTACTGAGCGTCGGGGGGTGGAGGGAGGGGATGTTTGGGGAGTTTCTGCAGGGTATCTTGTAGATGGTACACACTGCTGTTACTGAGTGTCGGGGGGGGGTGGAGGGAGGGGATGTTTTGGGAGTTTCTGCAGGGTATCTTGTCGATGGTACACACTGCTGTTACTGAGCGTCGGGGGGTGGAGGGAGGGGATGTTTGGGGAGTTTCTGCAGGGTATCTTGTAGATGGTACACACTGCTGTTACTGAGTGTCGGGGGGGGGTGGAGGGAGGGGGTGTTTTGGGAGTTTCTGCAGGGTACCTTGTAGATGGTACACACTGCTGTTACTGAGCGTCGGGGGGTGGAGGGAGGGGATGTTTGGGGAGTTTCTGCAGGGTATCTTGTAGATGGTACACACTGCTGTTACTGAGTGTCGGGGGGTGGAGGGAGGGGATGTTTGGGGAGTTTCTGCAGGGTATCTTGTAGATGGTACACACTGCTGTTACTGAGCGTCGGGGGGTGGAGGGATGGGATGTTTTGGGAGTTTCTGCAGGGTATCTTGTAGATGGTACACACTGCTGTTACTGAGCGTCGGGGGGGGGTGGAGGGAGGGGATGTTTGGGGAGTTTCTGCAGGGTACCTTGTAGATGGTACACACTGCTGTTACTGAGTGTCGGGGGGTGGAGGGAGGGGATGTTTGGGGAGTTTCTGCAGGGTACCTTGTAGATGGTACACACTGCTGTTACTGAGCGTCGGGGGGTGGAGGGAGGGGATGTTTGGGGAGTTTCTGCAGGGTATCTTGTAGCTGGTACACACTGCTGTTACTGAGTGTCGGGGGGTGGAGGGAGGGGATGTTTGGGGCGTTTCTGCAGGGTACCTTGTAGATGGTACACACTGCTGTTGCTGAGCGTCGGGGGGTGGAGGGAGGGGATGTTTGGGGAGTTTCTGCAGGGTACCTTGTAGATGGTACACACTGCTGTTACTGAGTGTCGGGGGATGGAGGGAGGGGATGTTTGGGGGAGTTTCTGCACGGTATCTTGTAGATGGTACACACTGCTGTTACTGAGTGTCGGGGGGTGGAGGGAGGGGATGTTTGGGGAGTTTCTGCAGGGTACCTTGTAGATGGTACACACTGCTGTTACTGAGCGTCGGGGGGTGGAGGGAGGGGATGTTTGGGGAGTTTCTGCAGGGTACCTTGTAGATGGTACACACTGCTGTTGCTGAGCGTCGGGGGGTGGAGGGAGGGGATGTTTGGGGAGTTTCTGCACGGAATCTTGTAGATGGTACACACTGCTGTTACTGAGCGTCGGGGGGTGGAGGGAGGGGATGTTTGGGGAGTTTCTGCAGGGTATCTTGTAGATGGTACACACTGCTGCTACTGAGCGTCGGGGGGTGGAGGGAGGGGATGTTTGGGGAGTTTCTGCAGGGTATCGTGTAGATGGTACACACTGCTGCTACTGAGCGTCGGGGGGTGGAGGGAGGGGATGTTTGGGGAGTTTCTGCAGGGTATCTGGTTGATGGTACACACTGCTGTTACTGAGTGTCGGGGGGTGGAGGGAGGGGATGTTTGGGGAGTTTCTGCAGGGTATCTTGTAGATGGTACACACTGCTGTTACTGAGTGTCGGGGGGTGGAGGGAGGGGATGTTTGGTGAGTTTCTGCAGGGTATCTTGTAGATGGTACACACTGCTGTTACTGAGCGTCGGGGGGGTGGAGGGAGGGGATGTTTGGGGAGTTTCTGCAGGGTATCTTGTAGATGGTACACACTGCTGTTACTGAGCGTCGGGGGGTGGAGGGAGGGGATGTTTGGGGAGTTTCTGCAGGGTATCTTGTAGATGGTACACACTGCTGTTACTGAGCGTCGGGGGGTGGAGGGAGGGGATGTTTGGGGAGTTTCTGCAGGGTATCTTGTAGATGGTACACACTGCTGTTACTGAGTGTCGGGGGGTGGAGGGAGGGGATGTTTGGGGAGTTTCTGCAGGGTACCTTGTAGAAGGTACACACTGCTGTTACTGAGTGTCGGGGGTGTGGAGGGAGGGGATGTTTGGGGAGTTTCTGCAGGGTATCTTGTAGATGGTACACACTGCTGTTACTGAGCGTCGGGGGGTGGTGGGAGGGGATGTTTGGGGAGTTTCTGCAGGGTACCTTGTAGATGGTACACACTGCTGTTACTGAGCGTCGGGGGCTGGAGGGAGGGGATGTTTGGTGAGTTTCTGCAGGGTATCTTGTAGATGGTACACACTGCTGTTACTGAGCGTCGGGGGGGTGGAGGGAGGGGATGTTTGGGGTGTTTCTGCAGGGTACCTTGTAGATGGTACACACTGCTGTTACTGAGTGTCGGGGGTGTGGAGGGAGGGGATGTTTGGTGAGTTTCTGCAGGGTATCTTGTAGATGGTACACACTGCTGTTACTGAGTGTCGGGGGGTGGAGGGAGGGGATGTTTGGGGTGTTTCTGCAGGGTATCTTGTAGATGGTACACACTGCTGTTACTGAGCGTCGGGGGTTGGAGGGAGGGGAAGTTTGGGGAGTTTCTGCAGGGTATCTTGTAGATGGTACACACTGCTGTTACTGAGTGTCAGGGGGGTGGAGGGAGGGGATGTTTGGGGAGTTTCTGCAGGGTACCTTGTAGATGGTACACACTGCTGTTACTGAGCGTTGGGGGGTGGAGGGAGGGGATGTTTGGGGAGTTTCTGCAGGGTATCTTGTAGATGGTACACACTGCTGTTACTGAGTGTCGGGGGGTGGAGGGAGGGGATGTTTGGGGAGTTTCTGCAGGGTACCTTGTAGATGGTACACACTGCTGTTACTGAGTGTCGGGGGGTGGAGGGAGGGGATGTTTGGGGAGTTTCTGCAGGGTACCTTGTAGATGGTACACGCTGCTGTTACTGAGTGTCGGGGGGTGGAGGGAGGGGATGTTTGGGGAGTTTCTGCAGGGTATCTTGTCGATGGTACACACTGCTGTTACTGAGCGTCGGGGGGTGGAGGGAGGGGATGTTTTGGGAGTTTCTGCAGGGTATCTTGTAGATGGTACACACTGCTGTTACTGAGTGTCGGTGGGGGGTGGAGGGAGGGGATGTTTTGGGAGTTTCTGCAGGGTACCTTGTAGATGGTACACACTGCTGTTACTGAGCGTCGGGGGGTGGAGGGAGGGGATGTTTGGGGAGTTTCTGCAGGGTATCTTGTAGATGGTACACACTGCTGTTACTGAGTGTCGGGGGGTGGAGGGAGGGGATGTTTGGGGAGTTTCTGCAGGGTATCTTGTAGATGGTACACACTGCTGTTACTGAGCGTCGGGGGGGGTGGAGGGAGGGGATGTTTGGGGAGTTTCTGCAGGGTACCTTGTAGATGGTACACACTGCTGTTACTGAGTGTCGGGGGGTGGAGGGAGGGGATGTTTGGGGAGTTTCTGCAGGGGATCTTGTAGATGGTACACACTGCTGTTACTGAGTGTCGGGGGGTGGAGGGAGGGGATGTTTGGGGAGTTTCTGCAGGGTATCTTGTAGATGGTACACACTGCTGTTACTGAGTGTCGGGGGGGTGGAGGGAGGGGATGTTTGGGGAGTTTCTGTAGGGTACCTTGTAGATGGTACACACTGCTGTTACTGAGTGTCGGGGGGGGTGGAGGGAGGGGATGTTTGGTGAGTTTCTGCAGGGTACCTTGTAGATGGTACACACTGCTGTTACTGAGTGTCGGGGGGGTGGAGGGAGGGGATGTTTGGGGAGTTTCTGTAGGGTACCTTGTAGATGGTACACACTACTGTTACTGAGTGTCGGGGAGGGGTGGAGGGAGGGGATGTTTGGGGAGTTTCTGCAGGGTACCTTGTCGATGGTACACACTGCTGCTACTGAGCGTCGGGGGGTGGAGGGAGGGGATGTTTGGGGAGTTTCTGCAGGGTATCTTGTAGATGGTACACACTGCTGTTACTGAGTGTCGGGGGTGTGGAGGGAGGGGATGTTTGGTGAGTTTCTGCAGGGTATCTTGTAGATGGTACACACTGCTGTTACTGAGTGTCGGGGGGGTGGAGGGAGGGGATGTTTGGGGTGTTTCTGCAGGGTATCTTGTAGATGGTACACACTGCTGTTACTGAGCGTCGGGGGTTGGAGGGAGGGGAAGTTTGGGGAGTTTCTGCAGGGTATCTTGTAGATGGTACACACTGCTGTTACTGAGCGTCGGGGGGTGGAGGGAGGGGATGTTTGGGGTGTTTCTGCAGGGTATCTTGTCGATGGTACACACTGCTGTTACTGAGCGTCGGGGGGTGGAGGGAGGGGATGTTTGGGGAGTTTCTGCAGGGTATCTTGTAGATGGTACACACTGCTGTTACTGAGTGTCGGGGGGTGGAGGGAGGGGATGTTTTGGGAGTTTCTGCAGGGTACCTTGTAGATGGTACACACTGCTGTTACTGAGTGTCGGGGGGGGGTGGAGGGAGGGGATGTTTTGGGAGTTTCTGCAGGGTACCTTGTAGATGGTACACACTGCTGTTACTGAGCGTCGGGGGGTGGAGGGAGGGGATGTTTGGGGAGTTTCTGCAGGGTATCTTGTAGATGGTACACACTGCTGTTACTGAGTGTCGGGGGGTGGAGGGAGGGGATGTTTGGGGAGTTTCTGCAGGGTACCTTGTAGATGGTACACACTGCTGTTACTGAGCGTCGGGGGGGGTGGAGGGAGGGGATGTTTGGGGAGTTTCTGCAGGGTACCTTGTAGATGGTACACACTGCTGTTACTGAGTGTCGGGGGGTGGAGGGAGGGGATGTTTGGGGAGTTTCTGCAGGGTATCTTGTAGCTGGTACACACTGCTGTTACTGAGCGTCGGGGGGTGGAGGGAGGGGATGTTTTGGGAGTTTCTGCAGGGTATCTTGTAGATGGTACACACTGCTGTTACTGAGTGTCGGTGGGGGGTGGAGGGAGGGGATGTTTGGGGAGTTTCTGCAGGGTATCTTGTAGATGGTACACACTGCTGTTACTGAGCGTCGGGGGGGGTGGAGGGAGGGGATGTTTGGGGAGTTTCTGCAGGGTACCTTGTAGATGGTACACACTGCTGTTACTGAGTGTCGGGGGGTGGAGGGAGGGGATGTTTGGGGAGTTTCTGTAGGGTACCTTGTAGATGGTACACACTACTGTTACTAAGTGTCGGGGAGGGGTGGAGGGAGGGGATGTTTGGGGAGTTTCTGCAGGGTACCTTGTCGATGGTACACACTGCTGCTACTGAGCGTCGGGGGGTGGAGGGAGGGGATGTTTGGGGAGTTTCTGCAGGGTATCTTGTAGATGGTACACACTGCTGTTACTGAGTGTCGGGGGTGTGGAGGGAGGGGATGTTTGGTGAGTTTCTGCAGGGTATCTTGTAGATGGTACACACTGCTGTTACTGAGTGTCGGGGGGGTGGAGGGAGGGGATGTTTGGGGTGTTTCTGCAGGGTATCTTGTAGATGGTACACACTGCTGTTACTGAGCGTCGGGGGGTGGAGGGAGGGGATGTTTGGGGAGTTTCTGCAGGGTATCTTGTAGATGGTACACACTGCTGTTACTGAGCGTCGGGGGTTGGAGGGAGGGGAAGTTTGGGGAGTTTCTGCAGGGTATCTTGTCGATGGTACACACTGCTGTTACTGAGCGTCGGGGGGTGGAGGGAGGGGATGTTTGGGGAGTTTCTGCAGGGTATCTTGTAGATGGTACACACTGCTGTTACTGAGTGTCGGGGGGTGGAGGGAGGGGATGTTTGGTGAGTTTCTGCAGGGTATCTTGTAGATGGTACACACTGCTGTTACTGAGCGTCGGGGGGTGGAGGGAGGGGATGTTTGGGGAGTTTCTGCAGGGTATCTTGTAGATAGTACACACTGCTGTTACTGAGTGTCGGGGGGGGGTGGAGGGAGGGGGTGTTTGGGGAGTTTCTGCAGGGTACCTTGTAGATGGTACACACTGCTGTTACTGAGCATCGGGGGGGTGGAGGGAGGGGATGTTTGGGGAGTTTCTGCAGGGTACCTTGTAGATGGTACACACTGCTGTTACTGAGTGTCGGGGGGTGGAGGGAGGGGATGTTTGGGGAGTTTCTGCAGGGTATCTTGTAGATGGTACACACTGCTGTTACTGAGTGTCGGGGGGGGGTGGAGGGAGGGGGTGTTTGGGGAGTTTCTGCAGGGTACCTTGTAGATGGTACACACTGCTGTTACTGAGCATCGGGGGGGTGGAGGGAGGGGATGTTTGGGGAGTTTCTGCAGGGTACCTTGTAGATGGTACACACTGCTGTTACTGAGCGTCGGGGGGTGGAGGGAGGGGATGTTTGGGGAGTTTCTGCAGGGTACCTTGTAGATGGTACACACTGCTGTTACTGAGCGTCGGGGGGTGGAGGGAGGGGATGTTTGGGGAGTTTCTGCAGGGTATCTTGTAGATGGTACACACTGCTGTTACTGAGCGTCAGGGGGTGGAGGGAGGGGATGTTTGGGGAGTTTCTGCAGGGTATCTTGTCGATGGTACACACTGCTGTTACTGAGCGTCGGGGGGTGGAGGGAGGGGATGTTTGGGGAGTTTCTGCAGGGTATCTTGTAGATGGTACACACTGCTGTTACTGAGTGTCGGGGGGGGGTGGAGGGAGGGGATGTTTTGGGAGTTTCTGCAGGGTATCTTGTCGATGGTACACACTGCTGTTACTGAGCGTCGGGGGGTGGAGGGAGGGGATGTTTGGGGAGTTTCTGCAGGGTATCTTGTAGATGGTACACACTGCTGTTACTGAGTGTCGGGGGGGGGTGGAGGGAGGGGGTGTTTTGGGAGTTTCTGCAGGGTACCTTGTAGATGGTACACACTGCTGTTACTGAGCGTCGGGGGGTGGAGGGAGGGGATGTTTGGGGAGTTTCTGCAGGGTATCTTGTAGATGGTACACACTGCTGTTACTGAGTGTCGGGGGGTGGAGGGAGGGGATGTTTGGGGAGTTTCTGCAGGGTATCTTGTAGATGGTACACACTGCTGTTACTGAGCGTCGGGGGGTGGAGGGATGGGATGTTTTCGGAGTTTCTGCAGGGTATCTTGTAGATGGTACACACTGCTGTTACTGAGCGTCGGGGGGGGGGTGGAGGGAGGGGATGTTTGGGGAGTTTCTGCAGGGTACCTTGTAGATGGTACACACTGCTGTTACTGAGTGTCGGGGGGTGGAGGGAGGGGATGTTTGGGGAGTTTCTGCAGGGTACCTTGTAGATGGTACACACTGCTGTTACTGAGCGTCGGGGGGTGGAGGGAGGGGATGTTTGGGGAGTTTCTGCAGGGTATCTTGTAGCTGGTACACACTGCTGTTACTGAGTGTCGGGGGGTGGAGGGAGGGGATGTTTGGGGCGTTTCTGCAGGGTACCTTGTAGATGGTACACACTGCTGTTGCTGAGCGTCGGGGGGTGGAGGGAGGGGATGTTTGGGGAGTTTCTGCAGGGTACCTTGTAGATGGTACACACTGCTGTTGCTGAGCGTCGGGGGGTGGAGGGAGGGGATGTTTGGGGAGTTTCTGCACGGTATCTTGTAGATGGTACACACTGCTGTTACTGAGTGTCGGGGGGTGGAGGGAGGGGATGTTTGGGGAGTTTCTGCAGGGTATCTTGTAGATGGTACACACTGCTGCTACTGAGCGTCGGGGGGTGGAGGGAGGGGATGTTTGGGGAGTTTCTGCAGGGTATCGTGTAGATGGTACACACTGCTGCTACTGAGCGTCGGGGGGTGGAGGGAGGGGATGTTTGGGGAGTTTCTGCAGGGTACCTGGTTGATGGTACACACTGCTGTTACTGAGTGTCGGGGGGTGGAGGGAGGGGATGTTTGGGGAGTTTCTGCAGGGTATCTTGTAGATGGTACACACTGCTGTTACTGAGCGTCGGGGGGTGGTGGGAGGGGATGTTTGGGGAGTTTCTGCAGGGTACCTTGTAGATGGTACACACTGCTGTTACTGAGCGTCGGGGGCTGGAGGGAGGGGATGTTTGGTGAGTTTCTGCAGGGTATCTTGTAGATGGTACACACTGCTGTTACTGAGCGTCGGGGGGGTGGAGGGAGGGGATGTTTGGGGTGTTTCTGCAGGGTACCTTGTAGATGGTACACACTGCTGTTACTGAGTGTCGGGGGTGTGGAGGGAGGGGATGTTTGGTGAGTTTCTGCAGGGTATCTTGTAGATGGTACACACTGCTGTTACTGAGTGTCGGGGGGGTGGAGGGAGGGGATGTTTGGGGTGTTTCTGCAGGGTATCTTGTAGATGGTACACACTGCTGTTACTGAGTGTCGGGGGGTGGAGGGAGGGGATGTTTGGGGAGTCTCTGCAGGGTATCTTGTAGATGGTACACACTGCTGTTACTGAGCGTCGGGGGTTGGAGGGAGGGGAAGTTTGGGGAGTTTCTGCAGGGTATCTTGTAGATGGTACACACTGCTGTTACTGAGTGTCAGGGGGGTGGAGGGAGGGGATGTTTGGGGAGTTTCTGCAGGGTACCTTGTAGATGGTACACACTGCTGTTACTGAGCGTCGGGGGGGGTGGAGGGAGGGGATGTTTGGGGAGTTTCTGCAGGGTATCTTGTAGATGGTACACACTGCTGTTACTGAGCGTCGGGGGGGGTGGAGGGAGGGGATGTTTGGTGAGTTTCTGCAGGGTACCTTGTAGATGGTACACACTGCTGTTACTGAGTGTCGGGGGGTGGAGGGAGGGGATGTTTGGGGAGTTTCTGCAGGGTATCTTGTAGATGGTACACACTGCTGTTACTGAGCGTCGGGGGGTGGAGGGAGGGGATGTTTGGGGAGTTTCTGCAGGGTACCTTGTAGATGGTACACACTGCTGTTACTGAGCGTTGGGGGGGGTGTAGGGAGGGGATGTTTGGGGAGTTTCTGCAGGGTATCTTGTCGATGGTACACACTGCTGTTACTGAGCGTCGGGGGGTGGAGGTAGGGGATGTTTCTTGAGTTTCTGCAGGGTATCTTGTAGATGGTACACACTGCTGTTACTGAGTGTCGGGGGGGTGGAGGGAGGGGATGTTTAGGGAGTTTCTGCAGGGTACCTTGTAGATGGTACACACTGCTGTTACTGAGCGTTGGGGGGGGTGTAGGGAGGGGATGTTTGGGGAGTTTCTGCAGGGTACCTTGTAGATGGTACACACTGCTGTTACTGAGCGTCGGGGGGTGGAGGGAGGGGATGTTTGGTGAGTTTCTGCAGGGTATCTTGTAGATGGTACACACTGCTGTTACTGAGTGTCGGGGGGTGGAGGGAGGGGATGTTTGGTGAGTTTCTGCAGGGTATCTTGTAGATGGTACACACTGCTGTTACTGAGTGTCGGGGGGGTGGAGGGAGGGGATGTTTGGGGAGTTTCTGCAGGGTATCTTGTAGATGGTACACACTCCTGTTACTCAGTGTCGGGGGGTGGAGGGAGGGGATGTTTGGTGAGTTTCTGCAGGGAATCTTGTAGATGGTACACACTCCTGTTACTCAGTGTCGGGGGGTGGAGGGAGGGGATGTTTGGTGAGTTTCTGCAGGGAATCTTGTAGATGGTACACACTGCTGTTACTGAGCGTCGGGGGGTGGAGGGAGGGGATGTTTGGGGAGTTTCTGCAGGGTACCCTGTAGATGGTACACACTGCTGTTACTGAGCATCAGGGGTTAGAGGGAGGGGATGTTTGGGGAGTTTCTGCAGGGTACCTTGTAGATGGTACACACTGCTGTTACTGAGTGTTGGGGGGTGGATGGAGGGGATGTTTGGGGAGTTTCTGCAGGGTATCTTGTAGATGGTACACACTGCTGTTACTGAGCGTCGGGGGGTGGAGGGAGGGGATGTTTGGGGAGTTTCTGCAGGGTATCTTGCAGATGGTACACACTGCTGTTACTGAGTGTCGGGGGGTGGAGGGAGGGGATGTTTGGGGAGTTTCTGCAGGGTACCTTGTAGATGGTACACACTGCTGTTACTGAGTGTCGGGGGGTGGAGGGAGGGGATGTTTGGGGAGTTTCTGCAGGGTATCTTGTAGATGGTACACACTGCTGTTACTGAGCGTCGGGGGGTGGAGGGAGGGGATGTTTGGGGAGTTTCTGCAGGGTATCTTGTAGATGGTACACACTGCAGTTACTGAGCGTCGGGGGTGGTGGGAGGGGATGTTTGGGGAGTTTCTGCAGGGTATCTTGTAGATGGTACACACTGCTGTTACTGTGTGTCATGGGGGTGAAGGGAGGGGATGTTTGGTGAGTTTCTGCAGGGTATCGTGTAGATGGTACACACTGCTGTTACTGAGTGTCGGGGGGTGGAGGGAGGGGATGTTTGGGGAGTTTCTGCAGGGTATCTTGTAGATGGTACACACTGCTGTTACTGAGCGTCGGGGGGTGGAGGGAGGAGATGTTTGGGGAGTTTCTGCAGGGTATCTTGTAGATGGTACACACTGCTGTTACTGAGTGTCGGGGGTTGGAGGGAGGTGATGTTTGGGGAGTTTCTGCAGGGTACCTTGTAGATGGTACACACTGCTGTTACTGAGCGTCGGAGGGTGGAGGCAGGGGATGTTTGGGGAGTTTCTGCAGGGTATCTTGTAGATGGCACACACTGCTGTTACTGAGCGTCGGGGGGTGGAGGGAGGGGATGTTTGGGGAGTTTCTGCAGGGTAGCTTGTAGACGGTACACACTGCTGTTACTGAGCGTCGTGGGGTGGAGGGAGGGGATGTTTGGGGAGTTGCTGCAGGGTATCTTGTAGATGGTACACACTGCTGTTACTGAGCGTTGGGGGTGTGTAGGGAGGGGATGTTTAGGGAGTTTCTGCAGGGTATCTTGTAGATGGTACACACTGCTGTTACTGAGCGTCGGGGGGTGGAGGGAGGGGATGTTTGGTGAGTTTCTGCAGGGTATCCTGTAGTTGGTACACACTGCTGTTACTGAGCGACGGGTGGTGGAGGGAGGGGATGTTTGGGGAGTTTCTGCAGGGTACCTTGTAGATGGTACACACTGCTGTTACTGAGCGTCAGGGGGGGATGGAGGGAGGGGATGTTTGGGGAGTTTCTGCAGGGTATCTTGTAGATGGTACACACTGCTGTTACTGAGCGTCAGGGGGGGATGGAGGGAGGGGATGTTTGGGGAGTTTCTGCAGGGTACCTTGTAGATGGTACACACTGCTGTTACTGAGTGTCGGGGGGGGTGGAGGGAGGGGATGTTTGGGGAGTTTCTGCAGGGTACCTTGTAGATGGTACACACTGCTGTTAGTGAGCGTCGGAGGGTGGAGGGAGGGGATGTTTGGTGAGTTTCTGCAGGGTATCTTGTAGATGGTACACACTGCTGTTACTGAGCGTCGGGTGTGGTGGGAGGGGATGTTTGGGGAGTTTCTGCAGGGTATCTTGTAGATGGTACACACTGCTGTTACTGTGTGTCAAGGGGGTGAAGGGAGGGGATGTTTGGTGAGTTTCTGCAGGGTATCTTGTAGATGGTACACACTGCTGTTACTGAGCGTCGGGGGGTGGAGGGAGGGGGTGTTTGGTGAGTTTCTGCAGGGTATCTTGTAGATGGTACACACTGCTGTTACTGAGCGTCGGGGGGTGGAGGGAGGGGATGTTTGGGGAGTTTCTGCAGGGTACCTTGTAGATGGTACACACTGCTGTTACTGAGTGTCGGGGGGTGGAGGGAGGGGATGTTTGGGGAGTTTCTGCAGGGTACCTTGTAGATGGTACACACTGCTGTTACTGAGTGTCGGGGGGTGGAGGGAGGGGATGTTTGGGGAGTTTCTGCAGGGTACCTTGTAGATGGTACACACTGCTGTTACTGAGTGTCGGGGGGTGGAGGGAGGGGATGTTTGGGGAGTTTCTGCAGGGTATCTTGTAGATGGTACACACTGCTGTTACTGAGTGTCGGGGGGGGGAGGGAGGGGATGTTTGGGGAGTTTCTGCAGGGTATCTTGTAGATGGTACACACTGCTGTTACTGAGTGTCGGGGGGTGGAGGGAGGGGATGTTTGGGGAGATTCTGCAGGGTACCTTGTAGATGGTACACACTGCTGTTACTGAGCGTCGGAGGGTGGAGGCAGGGGATGTTTGGGGAGATTCTGCAGGGTATCTTGTAGATGGTACACACTGCTGTTAATGAGCGTCGGGGGGTGGAGGGAGGGGATGTTTGGGGAGTTTCTGCAGGGTACCTTGTAGATGGTACACACTGCTGTTACTGAGTGTTGGGGGGGTGGAGGGAGGGGATGTTTGGGGAGTTTCTGCAGGGTAGCTTGTAGACGGTACACACTGCTGCTACTGAGCGTCGGGGGGTGGAGGGAGGGGATGTTTGGGGAGTTTCTGCAGGGTATATTGTCGATGGTACACACTGCTGTTACTGAGCGTCGGGGGGTGGAGGGAGGGGATGTTTGGGGAGTTTCTGCAGGGTATCTTGTAGATGGTACACACTGCTGTTACTGAGTGTCGGGGGGTGGAGGGAGGGGGTGTTTGGGGAGTTTCTGCAGGGTATCTTGCAGATGGTGCACACTGCTGTTACTGAGTGTCGGGGGGTGGAGGGAGGGGATGTTTGGTGAGTTTCTGCAGGGTATCTTGCAGATGGTGCACACTGCTGTTACTGAGCGTCGGGGGGTGGAGGGAGGGGATGTTTGGGGAGTTTCTGCAGGGTACCTTGTAGATGGTACACACTGCTGTTACTGAGTGTCGGGGGGTGGAGGGAGGGGATGTTTGGGGAGTTTCTGCAGGGTACCTTGTAGATGGTACACACTGCTGTTACTGAGTGTCGGGGAGTGCAGGGAGGGGATGTTTGGGGAGTTTCTGCAGGGTATCTTGTAGATGGTACACAGTACTGTTACTGAGCGTCGGGGGGTGGAGGGAGGGGATGTTTGGGGAGTTTCTGCAGGGTATCTTGTCGATGGTACACACTGCTGTTACTGAGTGTCGGGGGGTGGAGGGAGGGGATGTTTGGGGAGTTTCTGCAGGGTATCTTGTAGATGGTACACACTGCTGTTACTGAGCGTCGGGGGGTGGAGGGAGGGGATGTTTGGGGAGTTTCTGCAGGGTATCTTTTAGATGGTACACACTGCTGTTACTGAGCGTCGGGGGGTGAAGGGAGGGGATGTTTGGGGAGTTTCTGCAGGGTACCTTGTAGATGGTACACACTGCTGTTACTGAGTGTCGGGGGGGGATGGAGGGAGGGGATGTTTGGGGAGTTTCTGCAGGGTATCTTGTAGATGGTACACACTGCTGTTACTGAGCGTTGGGGGGGGTGTAGGGAGGGGATGTTTGGGGAGTTTCTGCAGGGTATCTTTTAGATGGTACACACTGCTGTTACTGAGCGTCGGGGGGTGAAGGGAGGGGATGTTTGGGGAGTTTCTGCAGGGTATCTTGTAGATGGTACACACTGCTGTTACTGAGCGTCGGGGGGGTGGAGGGAGGGGATGTTTGGGGAGTTTCTGCAGGGTACCTTGTAGATGGTACACACTGCTGTTATTGAGCGTCGGGGGGGTGGAGGGAGGGGATGTTTGGGGAGTTTCTGCATTGTACCCTGTTGATGTTACACACTGCTGTTACTGAGCGTCGTGGGGTGGAGGGAGGGGATGTTTGGGGAGTTTCTGCAGGGTACCTTGTAGATGGTACATACTGCTGTTACTGAGCGTCGGGGGGTGGTGGGAGGGGATGTTTGGGGAGTTTCTGCAGGGTACCTTGTAGATGGTACACACTGCTGTTACTGAGCGTCAGGGGGGGATGGAGGGAGGGGATGTTTGGGGAGTTTCTGCAGAGTATCTTGCAGATGGTACACACTGCTGTTACTGAGCGTCAGGGGGGGATGGAGGGAGGGGATGTTTGGGGAGTTTCTGCAGGGTACCCTGTTGATGTTACACACTGCTGTTACTGAGTGTTGGGGGGGTGGAGGGAGGGGATGTTTGGGGAGTTTCTGCAGGGTATCTTGTAGATGGTACACACTGCTGTTACTGAGTGTCGGGGGGTGGAGGGAGGGGATGTTTGGGGAGTTTCTGCAGGGTACATTGTAGATGGTACACACTGCTGTTACTGAGTGTCGGGGGGTGGAGGGAGGGGATGTTTGGGGAGTTTCTGCAGGGTATCTTGTAGATGGTACACACTGCTGTTACTGAGCGTCGGGGGGGTGGAGGGAGGGGATGTTTGGGGAGTTTCTGCAGGGTACCTTGTAGATGGTACACACTGCTGTTACTGAGCGTCGGGGGGTGGAGGGAGGGGATGTTTGGGGAGTTTCTGCAGGGTATCTTGTAGATGGTACACACTGCTGTTACTGAGTGTCGGGGGGTGGAGGGAGGGGATGTTTGGTGAGTTTCTGCAGGGTATCTTGTAGATGGTACACACTGCTGTTACTGAGCGTTGGGGGTGTGTAGGGAGGGGATGTTTAGGGAGTTTCTGCAGGGTACCCTGTTGATGTTACACACTGTTGTTACTGAGCGTCGGGGGGTGGAGGGAGGGGATGTTTGGTGAGTTTCTGCAGGGTATCTTGTAGATGGTACACACTGCTGTTACTGAGCGTCGGGGGGTGGAGGGAGGGGATGTTTGGTGAGTTTCTGCAGGGTACCTTGTAGTTGGTACACACTGCTGTTACTGAGCGTCGGGGGGTGGAGGGAGGGGATGTTTGGGGAGTTTCTGCAGGGTACCTTGTAGATGGTACACACTGCAGTTACTGAGCGACGGGGGGTGGAGGGAGGGGATGTTTTGGGAGTTTCTGCAGGGTACCTTGTAGATGGTACACACTGCTGTTACTGAGCGTCAGGGGAGGATGGAGGGAGGGGATGTTTGGGGAGTTTCTGCAGGGTACCTTGTAGATGGTACACACTGCTGTTAGTGAGCGTCGGAGGGTGGAGGGAGGGGATGTTTGGTGAGTTTCTGCAGGGTATCTTGTAGATGGTACACACTGCTGTTACTGAGCGTCGGGGGTGGTGGGAGGGGATGTTTGGGGAGTTTCTGCAGGGTATCTTGTAGATGGTACACACTGCTGTTACTGAGTGTCGGGGGGTGGAGGGAGGGGATGTTTGGGGAGTTTCTGCAGGGTATCTTGTAGATGGTACACACTGCTGTTACTGTGTGTCGGGGGGTGGAGGGAGGGGATGTTTGGTGAGTTTCTGCAGGGTATCGTGTAGATGGTACACACTGCTGTTACTGTGTGTCAAGGGGGTGAAGGGAGGGGATATTTGGTGAGTTTCTGCAGGGTATCTTGTAGATGGTACACACTGCTGTTACTGAGCGTCGGGGGGGTGGAGGGAGGGGGCGTTTGGTGAGTTTCTGCAGGGTACCTTGTAGATGGTACACACTGCTGTTACTGAGTGTCGGGGGGTGGAGGGGGGGGATGTTTGGGGAGTTTCTGCAGGGTATCTTGTAGATGGTACACACTGCTGTTACTGAGTGTCGGGGGGTGGAGGGAGGGGATGTTTGGGGAGTTTCTGCAGGGTACCTTGTAGATGGTACACACTGCTGTTACTGAGCGTCGGGGGGTGGAGGGAGGGGATGTTTGGGGAGTTTCTGCAGGGTATCTTGTAGATGGTACACACTGCTGTTACGGAGTGTCGGGGGGTGGGAGGGGATGTTTGGGGAGTTTCTGCAGGGTACCTTGTAGATGGTACACACTGCTGTTACTGAGCGTCGGGGGGGGTGGAGGGAGGGGATGTTTGGGGAGTTTCTGCAGGGTATCTTGTAGATGGTACACACTGCTGTTACTGAGTGTCGGGGGGTGGAGGGAGGGGATGTTTGGGGAGTTTCTGCAGGGTATCTTGTAGATGGTACACACTGCTGTTACTGAGTGTCGGGGGGTGGAGGGAGGGGATGTTTGGGGAGTTTCTGCAGGGTATCTTGTAGATGGTACACACTGCTGTTACTGAGCGTCGGGGGGTGGAGGGAGGGGATGTTTGGGGAGTTTCTGCAGGGTACCTTGTAGATGGTACACACTGCTGTTACTGAGCGTCGGGGGGTGGTGGGAGGGGATGTTTGGGGAGTTTCTGCAGGGTACCTTGTAGATGGTACACACTGCTGTTACTGAGCGTCGGGGGGTGGAGGGAGGGGATGTTTGGGGAGTTTCTGCAGGGTACCTTGTAGATGGTACACACTGCTGTTACTGAGTGTCGGGGGGTGGAGGGAGGGGATGTTTGGGGAGTTTCTGCAGGGTACCTTGTAGATGGTACACACTGCTGTTACTGAGTGTCGGGGGGTGGGAGGGGATGTTTGGTGAGTTTCTGCAGGGTATCGTGTAGATGGTACACACTGCTGTTACTGAGCGTTGGGGGGTGGTGGGAGGGGATGTTTGGGGAGTTTCTGCAGGGTATCTTGTAGATGGTACACACTGCTGTTACTGTGTGTCGGGGGGTGGGAGGGGATGTTTGGTGAGTTTCTGCAGGGTATCTTGTAGATGGTACACACTGCTGTTACTGAGTGTCGGGGGGTGGAGGGAGGGGATGTTTGGGGAGTTTCTGCAGGGTACCTTGTAGATGGTACACACTGCTGTTACTGAGTGTCGGGGGGTGGAGGGAGGGGATGTTTGGGGAGTTTCTGCAGGGTACCTTGTAGATGATACACACTGCTGTTACTGAGCGTCGGGGGGTGGAGGGAGGGGATGTTTGGGGAGTTTCTGCAGGGTATCTTGTAGATGGTACACACTGCTGTTACTGAGCGTCGGGGTGTGGAGGGAGGGGATGTTTGGGGAGTTTCTGCAGGGTATCTTGTAGATGGTACACACTGCTGTTACTGAGCGTCGGGGGGTGGAGGGAGGGGATGTTTGGGGAGTTTCTGCAGGGTACCTTGTAGATGGTACACACTGCTGTTACTGAGTGTCGGGGGGTGGAGGGAGGGGATGTTTGGGGAGTTTCTGCAGGGTATCTTGTAGATGGTACACACTGCTGTTACTGAGTGTCGGGGGGTGGAGGGAGGGGATGTTTGGAGAGTTTCTGCAGGGTACCTTGTAGATGGTACACACTGCTGTTACTGAGTGTCGGGGAGTGGAGGGAGGGGATGTTTGGGGAGTTTCTGCAGGGTATCTTGTAGATGGTACACACTGCTGTTACTGAGCGTCGGGGGGTGGAGGGAGGGGATGTTTGGGGAGTTTCTGCAGGGTACCTTGTAGATGGTACACACTGCTGTTACTGAGTGTCGGGGGGGTGGAGGGAGGGGATGTTTGGGGAGTTTCTGCAGGGTACCTTGTAGATGGTACACACTGCTGTTACTGAGTGTCGGGGGGTGGAGGGAGGGGATGTTTGGGGAGTTTCTGCAGGGTACCTTGTAGATGGTACACACTGCTGTTACTGAGTGTCGGGGGGTGGAGGGAGGGGATGTTTGGGGAGTTTCTGCAGGGTACCTTGTAGATGGTACACACTGCTGTTACTGAGTGTCGGGGGATGGAGGGAGGGGATGTTTGGTGAGTTTCTGCAGGGTATCTTGTAGATGGTACACACTGCTGTTACTGAGTGTCGGGGGGTGGAGGGAGGGGATGTTTGGGGAGTTTCTGCACGGTATCTTGTAGATGGTACACACTGCTGTTACTGAGTGTCGGGGGGTGGAGGGAGGGGATGTTTGGGGAGTTTCTGCAGGGTATCTTGTAGATGGTACACACTGCTGTTACTGAGTGTCGGGGGGTGGAGGGAGGGGATGTTTGGGGAGATTCTGCAGGGTACCTTGTAGATGGTACACACTGCTGTTACTGAGCGTCGGAGGGTGGAGGCAGGGGATGTTTGGGGAGATTCTGCAGGGTATCTTGTAGATGGTACACACTGCTGTTGCTGAGTGTTGGGGGGGTGGAGGGAGGGGATGTTTGGGGAGTTTCTGCAGGGTAGCTTGTAGACGGTACACACTGCTGCTACTGAGCGTCGGGGGGTGGAGGGAGGGGATGTTTGGGGAGTTTCTGCAGGGTATATTGTCGATGGTACACACTGCTGTTACTGAGCGTCGGGGGGTGGAGGGAGGGGATGTTTGGGGAGTTTCTGCAGGGTATCTTGTAGATGGTACACACTGCTGTTACTGAGTGTCGGGGGGTGGAGGGAGGGGGTGTTTGGGGAGTTTCTGCAGGGTATCTTGCAGATGGTGCACACTGCTGTTACTGAGTGTCGGGGGGTGGAGGGAGGGGATGTTTGGTGAGTTTCTGCAGGGTATCTTGCAGATGGTGCACACTGCTGTTCCTGAGCGTCGGGGGGTGGAGGGAGGGGATGTTTGGGGAGTTTCTGCAGGGTACCTTGTAGATGGTACACACTGCTGTTACTGAGTGTCGGGGGGTGGAGGGAGGGGATGTTTGGGGAGTTTCTGCAGGGTACCTTGTAGATGGTACACACTGCTGTTACTGAGTGTCGGGGAGTGCAGGGAGGGGATGTTTGGGGAGTTTCTGCAGGGTATCTTGTAGATGGTACACAGTGCTGTTACTGAGCGTCGGGGGGTGGAGGGAGGGGATGTTTGGGGAGTTTCTGCAGGGTATCTTGTCGATGGTACACACTGCTGTTACTGAGTGTCGGGGGGTGGAGGGAGGGGATGTTTGGGGAGTTTCTGCAGGGTATCTTGTAGATGGTACACACTGCTGTTACTGAGCGTCGGGGGGTGGAGGGAGGGGATGTTTGGGGAGTTTCTGCAGGGTATCTTTTAGATGGTACACACTGCTGTTACTGAGCGTCGGGGGGTGAAGGGAGGGGATGTTTGGGGAGTTTCTGCAGGGTACCTTGTAGATGGTACACACTGCTGTTACTGAGTGTCGGGGGGGGATGGAGGGAGGGGATGTTTGGGGAGTTTCTGCAGGGTATCTTGTAGATGGTACACACTGCTGTTACTGAGCGTTGGGGGGGGTGTAGGGAGGGGATGTTTGGGGAGTTTCTGCAGGGTATCTTTTAGATGGTACACACTGCTGTTACTGAGCGTCGGGGGGTGAAGGGAGGGGATGTTTGGGGAGTTTCTGCAGGGTACCTTGTAGATGGTACACACTGCTGTTATTGAGCGTCGGGGGGGTGGAGGGAGGGGATGTTTGGGGAGTTTCTGCATTGTACCCTGTTGATGTTACACACTGCTGTTACTGAGCGTCGTGGGGTGGAGGGAGGGGATGTTTGGGGAGTTTCTGCAGGGTACCTTGTAGATGGTACATACTGCTGTTACTGAGCGTCGGGGGGTGGTGGGAGGGGATGTTTGGGGAGTTTCTGCAGGGTACCTTGTAGATGGTACACACTGCTGTTACTGAGCGTCAGGGGGGGATGGAGGGAGGGGATGTTTGGGGAGTTTCTGCAGAGTATCTTGCAGATGGTACACACTGCTGTTACTGAGCGTCAGGGGGGGATGGAGGGAGGGGATGTTTGGGGAGTTTCTGCAGGGTACCCTGTTGATGTTACACACTGCTGTTACTGAGTGTTGGGGGGGTGGAGGGAGGGGATGTTTGGGGAGTTTCTGCAGGGTATCTTGTAGATGGTACACACTGCTGTTACTGAGTGTCGGGGGGTGGAGGGAGGGGATGTTTGGGGAGTTTCTGCAGGGTACATTGTAGATGGTACACACTGCTGTTACTGAGTGTCGGGGGGTGGAGGGAGGGGATGTTTGGGGAGTTTCTGCAGGGTATCTTGTAGATGGTACACACTGCTGTTACTGAGCGTCGGGGGGGTGGAGGGAGGGGATGTTTGGGGAGTTTCTGCAGGGTATCTTGTAGATGGTACACACTGCTGTTACTGAGTGTCGGGGGGTGGAGGGAGGGGATGTTTGGTGAGTTTCTGCAGGGTATCTTGTAGATGGTACACACTGCTGTTACTGAGCGTTGTGGGTGTGTAGGGAGGGGATGTTTAGGGAGTTTCTGCAGGGTACCCTGTTGATGTTACACACTGTTGTTACTGAGCGTCGGGGGGTGGAGGGAGGGGATGTTTGGTGAGTTTCTGCAGGGTATCTTGTAGATGGTACACACACTGCTGTTACTGAGCGTCGGGGGGTGGAGGGAGGGGATGTTTGGTGAGTTTCTGCAGGGTACCTTGTAGTTGGTACACACTGCTGTTACTGAGCGTCGGGGGGTGGAGGGAGGGGATGTTTGGGGAGTTTCTGCAGGGTACCTTGTAGATGGTACACACTGCAGTTACTGAGCGACGGGGGGTGGAGGGAGGGGATGTTTTGGGAGTTTCTGCAGGGTACCTTGTAGATGGTACACACTGCTGTTACTGAGCGTCAGGGGAGGATGGAGGGAGGGGATGTTTGGGGAGTTTCTGCAGGGTACCTTGTAGATGGTACACACTGCTGTTAGTGAGCGTCGGAGGGTGGAGGGAGGGGATGTTTGGTGAGTTTCTGCAGGGTATCTTGTAGATGGTACACACTGCTGTTACTGAGCGTCGGGGGTGGTGGGAGGGGATGTTTGGGGAGTTTCTGCAGGGTATCGTGTAGATGGTACACACTGCTGTTACTGAGCGTCGGGGGGTGGAGGGAGGGGATGTTTGGGGAGTTTCTGCAGGGTATCTTGTAGATGGTACACACTGCTGTTACTGTGTGTCGGGGGGTGGAGGGAGGGGATGTTTGGTGAGTTTCTGCAGGGTATCTTGTAGATGGTACACACTGCTGTTACTGTGTGTCGGGGGGTGGAGGGAGGGGATGTTTGGTGAGTTTCTGCAGGGTATCGTGTAGATGGTACACACTGCTGTTACTGTGTGTCAAGGGGGTGAAGGGAGGGGATATTTGGTGAGTTTCTGCAGGGTATCTTGTAGATGGTACACACTGCTGTTACTGAGTGTCGGGGGGTGGAGGGGGGGGATGTTTGGGGAGTTTCTGCAGGGTATCTTGTAGATGGTACACACTGCTGTTACTGAGCGTCGGGGGGTGGAGGGAGGGGATGTTTGGTGAGTTTCTGCAGGGTATCTTGTAGATGGTACACACTGCTGTTACGGAGTGTCGGGGGGTGGGAGGGGATGTTTGGGGAGTTTCTGCAGGGTACCTTGTAGATGGTACACACTGCTGTTATTGAGTGTCGGGGGGTGGAGGGAGGGGATGTTTGGGGAGTTTCTGCAGGGTATCTTGTAGATGGTACACACTGCTGTTACTGAGTGTCGGGGGGTGGAGGGAGGGGATGTTTGGGGAGTTTCTGCAGGGTATCTTGTAGATGGTACACACTGCTGTTACTGAGTGTCGGGGGGTGGAGGGAGGGGATGTTTGGGGAGTTTCTGCAGGGTATCTTGTAGATGGTACACACTGCTGTTACTGAGCGTCGGGGGGTGGAGGGAGGGGATGTTTGGGGAGTTTCTGCAGGGTACCTTGTAGATGGTACACACTGCTGTTACTGAGCGTTGGGGGGTGGTGGGAGGGGATGTTTGGGGAGTTTCTGCAGGGTACCTTGTAGATGGTACACACTGCTGTTACTGAGCGTCGGGGGGTGGAGGGAGGGGATGTTTGGGGAGTTTCTGCAGGGTACATTGTAGATGGTACACACTGCTGTTACTGAGTGTCGGGGGGTGGAGGGAGGGGATGTTTGGGGAGTTTCTGCAGGGTACCTTGTAGATGGTACACACTGCTGTTACTGAGTGTCGGGGGGTGGAGGGAGGGGATGTTTGGGGAGTTTCTGCAGGGTACCTTGTAGACGGTACACACTGCTGTTACTGAGTGTCGGGGGGTGGAGGGAGGGGATGTTTGGGGAGTTTCTGCAGGGTATCTTGCAGATGGTGCTCACTGCTGTTACTGAGCGTCGGGGGGTGGAGGGAGGGGATGTTTGGGGAGTTTCTGCAGGGTATCTTGTAGATGGTACACACTGCTGTTACTGAGCGTCGGGGGGTGGAGGGAGGGGATGTTTGGGGAGTTTCTGCAGGGTAGCTTGTAGACGGTACACACTGCTGTTACTGAGCGTCGTGGGGTGGAGGGAGGGGATGTTTGGGGAGTTTCTGCAGGGTATCTTGTAGATGGTACACACTGCTGTTACTGAGCGTTGGGGGGGGGTGTAGGGAGGGGATGTTTGGGGAGTTTCTGCAGGGTACCCTGTTGATGTTACACACTGCTGTTACTGAGCGTCGTGGGGTGGAGGGAGGGGATGTTTGGGGAGTTTCTGCAGGGTATCTTGTAGATGGTACACACTGCTGTTACTGAGCGTCAGGGGGGGATGGAGGGAGGGGATGTTTGGGGAGTTTCTGCAGGGTATCGTGTAGATGGTACACACTGCTGTTACTGAGCATCGGGGGGGTGGAGGGAGGGGATGTTTGGGGAGTTTCTGCAGGGTATCTTGTAGATGGTACACACTGCTGTTACTGAGCGTCGTGGGGTGGAGGGAGGGGATGTTTGGGGAGTTTCTGCAGGGTACCTTGTAGATGGTACACACTGCTGTTACTGAGCGTCGGAGGGTGGAGGGAGGGGATGTTTGGGGAGTTTCTGCAGGGTACATTGTAGATGGTACACACTGCTGTTACTGAGTGTCGGGGGGTGGAGGGAGGGGATGTTTGGGGAGTTTCTGCAGGGTACCTTGTAGATGGTACACACTGCTGTTACTGAGCGTCGTGGGGTGGAGGGAGGGGATGTTTGGGGAGTTTCTGCAGGGTATCTTGTAGATGGTACACACTGCTGTTACTGAGTGTCGGGGGGTGGAGAGAGGGGATGTTTGGGGCGTTTCTGCAGGGTATCTTGTAGATGGTACACACTGCTGTTACTGAGCGTCGGGGGGTGAAGGGGGGGGATGTTTGGGGGAGTTTCTGCAGGGTACCTTGTAGATGGTACACACTGCTGTTACTGAGCGTCGGGGGGTGGAGGGAGGGGATGTTTGGGGAGTTTCTGCAGGGGATCTTGTAGATGGTACACACTGCTGCTACTGAGCGTTGGGGGTATGGAGGGAGGGGATGTTTGGGGAGTTTCTGCAGGGTACCTGGTTGATGGTACACACTGCTGTTACTGAGTGTCGGGGGGTGGAGGGAGGGGATGTTTGGGGAGTTTCTGCAGGGTATCTTGTAGATGGTACACACTGCTGTTACTGAGTGTCGGGGGGTGGAGGGAGGGGATGTTTGGGGAGTTTCTGCAGGGTACATTGTAGATGGTACACACTGCTGTTACTGAGTGTCGGGGGGTGGAGGGAGGGGATGTTTGGGGAGTTTCTGCAGGGTATCTTGTAGATGGTACACACTGCTGTTACTGAGCGTTGGGGGTGTGTAGGGAGGGGATGTTTAGGGAGTTTCTGCAGGGTACCCTGTTGATGTTACACACTGTTGTTACTGAGCGTCGGGGGGTGGAGGGAGGGGATGTTTGGTGAGTTTCTGCAGGGTATCTTGTAGATGGTACACACTGCTGTTACTGAGCGTCGGGGGGTGGAGGGAGGGGATGTTTGGTGAGTTTCTGCAGGGTACCTTGTAGTTGGTACACACTGCTGTTACTGAGCGTCGGGGGGTGGACGGAGGGGATGTTTGGGGAGTTTCTGCAGGGTACCTTGTAGATGGTACACACTGCTGCTACTGAGCATCGGGGGGTGGAGGGAGGGGATGTTTGGGGAGTTTCTGCAGGGTATCTTGTCAAAGGTACACACTGCTGTTACTGAGCGACGGGGGGTGGAGGGAGGGGATGTTTTGGGAGTTTCTGCAGGGTACCTTGTAGATGGTACACACTGCTGTTACTGAGCGTCAGGGGAGGATGGAGGGAGGGGATGTTTGGGGAGTTTCTGCAGGGTACCTTGTAGATGGTACACACTGCTGTTACTGAGTGTCGGGGGGTGGAGGGAGGGGATGTTTGGGGAGTTTCTGCAGGGTATCTTGTAGATGGTACACACTGCTGTTAATGAGCGTCGGGGGGTGGAGGGAGGGGATGTTTGGGGAGTTTCTGCAGGGTACCTTGTAGATGGTACACACTGCTGTTACTGAGTGTCGGGGGGGTGGAGGGAGGGGATGTTTGGGGAGTTTCTGCAGGGTATCTTGTAGATGGTACACACTGCTGTTACTGTGTGTCGGGGGGTGGAGGGAGGGGATGTTTGGTGAGTTTCTGCAGGGTATCGTGTAGATGGTACACACTGCTGTTACTGTGTGTCAAGGGGGTGAAGGGAGGGGATATTTGGTGAGTTTCTGCAGGGTATCTTGTAGATGGTACACACTGCTGTTACTGAGTGTCGGGGGGTGGAGGGGGGGGATGTTTGGGGAGTTTCTGCAGGGTACCTTGTAGATGGTACACACTGCTGTTACTGAGCGTTGGGGGGTGGAGGGAGGGGATGTTTGGTGAGTTTCTGCAGGGTATCTTGTAGATGGTACACACTGCTGTTACTGAGCGTCGGGGGGTGGAGGGAGGGGATGTTTGGGGAGTTTCTGCAGGGTATCTTGTAGATGGTACACACTGCTGTTACTGAGTGTCGGGGGGGTGGAGGGAGGGGATGTTTGGGGAGTTTCTGCAGGGTATCTTGTAGATGGTACACACTGCTGTTACTGAGTGTCGGGGGGTGGAGGGAGGGGATGTTTGGGGAGTTTCTGCAGGGTATCTTGTAGATGGTACACACTGCTGTTACTGAGTGTCGGGGGGTGGAGGGAGGGGATGTTTGGGGAGTTTCTGCAGGGTATCTTGTAGATGGTACACACTGCTGTTACTGAGCGTCGGGGGGTGGAGGGAGGGGATGTTTGGGGAGTTTCTGCAGGGTACCTTGTAGATGGTACACACTGCTGTTACTGAGCGTTGGGGGGTGGTGGGAGGGGATGTTTGGGGAGTTTCTGCAGGGTACCTTGTAGATGGTACACACTGCTGTTACTGAGCGTCGGGGGGTGGAGGGAGGGGATGTTTGGGGAGTTTCTGCAGGGTACCTTGTAGATGGTACACACTGCTGTTACTGAGTGTCGGGGGGTGGAGGGAGGGGATGTTTGGGGAGTTTCTGCAGGGTACCTTGTAGATGGTACACACTGCTGTTACTGAGTGTCGGGGGGTGGAGGGAGGGGATGTTTGGGGAGTTTCTGCAGGGTACCTTGTAGACGGTACACACTGCTGTTACTGAGTGTCGGGGGGTGGAGGGAGGGGATGTTTGGGGAGTTTCTGCAGGGTATCTTGCAGATGGTGCTCACTGCTGTTACTGAGCGTCGCGGGGTGGAGGGAGGAGATGTTTGGGGAGTTTCTGCAGGGTATCTTGTAGATGGTACACACTGCTGTTACTGAGCGTCGGGGGGTGGAGGGAGGGGATGTTTGGGGAGTTTCTGCAGGGTAGCTTGTAGACGGTACACACTGCTGTTACTGAGCGTCGTGGGGTGGAGGGAGGGGATGTTTGGGGAGTTTCTGCAGGGTATCTTGTAGATGGTACACACTGCTGTTACTGAGCGTTGGGGGGGGGTGTAGGGAGGGGATGTTTGGGGAGTTTCTGCAGGGTACCCTGTTGATGTTACACACTGCTGTTACTGAGCGTCGTGGGGTGGAGGGAGGGGATGTTTGGGGAGTTTCTGCAGGGTATCTTGTAGATGGTACACACTGCTGTTACTGAGCGTCAGGGGGGGATGGAGGGAGGGGATGTTTGGGGAGTTTCTGCAGGGTATCGTGTAGATGGTACACACTGCTGTTACTGAGCATCGGGGGGGTGGAGGGAGGGGATGTTTGGGGAGTTTCTGCAGGGTATCTTGTAGATGGTACACACTGCTGTTACTGAGCGTCGTGGGGTGGAGGGAGGGGATGTTTGGGGAGTTTCTGCAGGGTACCTTGTAGATGGTACACACTGCTGTTACTGAGCGTCGGAGGGTGGAGGGAGGGGATGTTTGGGGAGTTTCTGCAGGGTATCTTGTAGATGGTACACACTGCTGTTACTGAGTGTCGGGGGGTGGAGGGAGGGGATGTTTGGGGAGTTTCTGCAGGGTATCTTGTAGATGGTACACACTGCTGTTACTGAGTGTCGGGGGGTGGAGGGAGGGGATGTTTGGGGAGTTTCTGCAGGGTACCTTGTAGATGGTACACACTGCTGTTACTGAGCGTCGTGGGGTGGAGGGAGGGGATGTTTGGGGAGTTTCTGCAGGGTATCTTGTAGATGGTACACACTGCTGTTACTGAGTGTCGGGGGGTGGAGAGAGGGGATGTTTGGGGCGTTTCTGCAGGGTATCTTGTAGATGGTACACACTGCTGTTACTGAGTGTCGGGGGGTGGAGGGAGGGGATGTTTGGGGAGTTTCTGCAGGGTATCTTGTAGATGGTACACACTGCTGTTACTGAGCGTCGGGGGGTGGAGGGAGGGGATGTTTGGGGAGTTTCTGCAGGGTATCTTGTAGATGGTACACACTGCTGTTACTGAGTGTCGGGGGGTGGAGAGAGGGGATGTTTGGGGCGTTTCTGCAGGGTATCTTGTAGATGGTACACACTGCTGTTACTGAGCGTCGGGGGGTGAAGGGAGGGGATGTTTGGGGGAGTTTCTGCAGGGTACCTTGTAGATGGTACACACTGCTGTTACTGAGCGTCGGGGGGTGGAGGGAGGGGATGTTTGGGGAGTTTCTGCAGGGGATCTTGTAGATGGTACACACTGCTGCTACTGAGCGTTGGGGGTATGGAGGGAGGGGATGTTTGGGGAGTTTCTGCAGGGTACCTGGTTGATGGTACACACTGCTGTTACTGAGTGTCGGGGGGTGGAGGGAGGGGATGTTTGGGGAGTTTCTGCAGGGTATCTTGTAGATGGTACACACTGCTGTTACTGAGTGTCGGGGGGTGGAGGGAGGGGATGTTTGGGGAGTTTCTGCAGGGTACATTGTAGATGGTACACACTGCTGTTACTGAGTGTCGGGGGGTGGAGGGAGGGGATGTTTGGGGAGTTTCTGCAGGGTATCTTGTAGATGGTACACACTGCTGTTACTGAGCGTTGGGGGTGTGTAGGGAGGGGATGTTTAGGGAGTTTCTGCAGGGTACCCTGTTGATGTTACACACTGTTGTTACTGAGCGTCGGGGGGTGGAGGGAGGGGATGTTTGGTGAGTTTCTGCAGGGTATCTTGTAGATGGTACACACTGCTGTTACTGAGCGTCGGGGGGTGGAGGGAGGGGATGTTTGGTGAGTTTCTGCAGGGTACCTTGTAGTTGGTACACACTGCTGTTACTGAGCGTCGGGGGGTGGACGGAGGGGATGTTTGGGGAGTTTCTGCAGGGTACCTTGTAGATGGTACACACTGCAGTTACTGAGCGACGGGGGGTGGAGGGAGGGGATGTTTGGGGCGTTTCTGCAGGGTACCTTGTAGATGGTACACACTGCTGTTACTGAGCGTCAGGGGAGGATGGAGGGAGGGGATGTTTGGGGAGTTTCTGCAGGGTACCTTGTAGATGGTACACACTGCTGTTACTGAGTGTCGGGGGGTGGAGGGAGGGGATGTTTGGGGAGTTTCTGCAGGGTATCTTGTAGATGGTACACACTGCTGTTAATGAGCGTCGGGGGGTGGAGGGAGGGGATGTTTGGGGAGTTTCTGCAGGGTACCTTGTAGATGGTACACACTGCTGTTACTGAGTGTCGGGGGGGTGGAGGGAGGGGATGTTTGGGGAGTTTCTGCAGGGTAGCTTGTAGACGGTACACACTGCTGCTACTGAGCGTCGGGGGGTGGAGGGAGGGGATGTTTGGGGAGTTTCTGCAGGGTATATTGTCGATGGTACACACTGCTGTTACTGAGCGTCGGGGGGTGGAGGGAGGGGATGTTTGGGGAGTTTCTGCAGGGTATCTTGTAGATGGTACACACTGCTGTTACTGAGTGTCGGGGGGTGGAGGGAGGGGGTGTTTGGGGAGTTTCTGCAGGGTATCTTGCAGATGGTGCACACTGCTGTTACTGAGTGTCGGGGGGTGGAGGGAGGGAATGTTTGGTGAGTTTCTGCAGGGTATCTTGCAGATGGTGCACACTGCTGTTACTGAGCGTCGGGGGGTGGAGGGAGGGGATGTTTGGGGAGTTTCTGCAGGGTACCTTGTAGATGGTACACACTGCTGTTACTGAGTGTCGGGGGGTGGAGGGAGGGGATGTTTGGGGAGTTTCTGCAGGGTACCTTGTAGATGGTACACACTGCTGTTACTGAGTGTCGGGGAGTGCAGGGAGGGGATGTTTGGGGAGTTTCTGCAGGGTATCTTGTAGATGGTACACAGTGCTGTTACTGAGCGTCGGGGGGTGGAGGGAGGGGATGTTTGGGGAGTTTCTGCAGGGTATCTTGTCGATGGTACACACTGCTGTTACTGAGTGTCGGGGGGTGGAGGGAGGGGATGTTTGGGGAGTTTCTGCAGGGTATCTTGTAGATGGTACACACTGCTGTTACTGAGCGTCGGGGGGTGGAGGGAGGGGATGTTTGGGGAGTTTCTGCAGGGTATCTTTTAGATGGTACACACTGCTGTTACTGAGCGTCGGGGGGTGAAGGGAGGGGATGTTTGGGGAGTTTCTGCAGGGTACCTTGTAGATGGTACACACTGCTGTTACTGAGTGTCGGGGGGGGATGGAGGGAGGGGATGTTTGGGGAGTTTCTGCAGGGTATCTTGTAGATGGTACACACTGCTGTTACTGAGTGTCGGGGGGTGGAGGGAGGGGATGTTTGGGGAGTTTCTGCAGGGTACCTTGTAGATGGTACACACTGCTGTTACTGAGCGTCGGGGGGGGTGTAGGGAGGGGATGTTTGGGGAGTTTCTGCAGGGTATCTTTTAGATGGTACACACTGCTGTTACTGAGCGTCGGGGGGTGAAGGGAGGGGATGTTTGGGGAGTTTCTGCAGGGTACCTTGTAGATGGTACACACTGCTGTTATTGAGCGTCAGGGGGTGGAGGGAGGGGATGTTTGGGGAGTTTCTGCAGGGTACCTTGTAGATGGTACACACTGCTGTTACTGAGCGTCGTGGGGTGGAGGGAGGGGATGTTTGGGGAGTTTCTGCAGGGTACCTTGTAGATGGTACATACTGCTGTTACTGAGCGTCGGGGGGTGGTGGGAGGGGATGTTTGGGGAGTTTCTGCAGGGTACCTTGTAGATGGTACACACTGCTGTTACTGAGCGTCAGGGGGGGATGGAGGGAGGGGATGTTTGGGGAGTTTCTGCAGAGTATCTTGCAGATGGTACACACTGCTGTTACTGAGCGTCAGGGGGGGATGGAGGGATGGGATGTTTGGGGAGTTTCTGCAGGGTACCCTGTTGATGTTACACACTGCTGTTACTGAGCGTCGTGGGGTGGAGGGAGGGGATGTTTGGGGAGTTTCTGCAGGGTACCTTGTAGATGGTACACACTGCTGTTACTGAGTGTCGGGGGGTGGAGGGAGGGGATGTTTGGGGAGTTTCTGCAGGGTATCTTGTAGATGGTACACACTACTGTTACTGAGCGTCAGGGGGGGATGGAGGGAGGGGATGTTTGGGGAGTTTCTGCAGGGTATCGTGTAGATGGTACACACTGCTGTTACTGAGCATCGGGGGGGTGGAGGGAGGGGATGTTTGGGGAGTTTCTGCAGGGTATCTTGTAGATGGTACACACTGCTGTTACTGAGCGTCGTGGGGTGGAGGGAGGGGATGTTTGGGGAGTTTCTGCAGGGTATCTTGTAGATGGTACACACTGCTGTTACTGAGCGTCGGGGGGTGGAGGGAGGGGATGTTTGGGGAGTTTCTGCAGGGTATCTTGTAGATGGTACACACTGCTGTTACTGAGCGTCGGGGGGTGGAGGGAGGGGATGTTTGGGGAGTTTCTGCAGGGTACCTTGTAGATGGTACACACTGCTGTTACTGAGCGTCGGAGGGTGGAGGGAGGGGATGTTTGGGGAGTTTCTGCAGGGTACATTGTAGATGGTACACACTGCTGTTACTGAGTGTCGGGGGGTGGAGGGAGGGGATGTTTGGGGAGTTTCTGCAGGGTACCTTGTAGATGGTACACACTGCTGTTACTGAGCGTCGTGGGGTGGAGGGAGGGGATGTTTGGGGAGTTTCTGCAGGGTATCTTGTAGATGGTACACACTGCTGTTACTGAGTGTCGGGGGGTGGAGAGAGGGGATGTTTGGGGCGTTTCTGCAGGGTATCTTGTAGATGGTACACACTGCTGTTACTGAGTGTCGGGGGGTGGAGGGAGGGGATGTTTGGGGAGTTTCTGCAGGGTATCTTGTAGATGGTACACACTGCTGTTACTGAGCGTCGGGGGGTGGAGGGAGGGGATGTTTGGGGAGTTTCTGCAGGGTATCTTGTAGATGGTACACACTGCTGTTACTGAGTGTCGGGGGGTGTAGAGAGGGGATGTTTGGGGCGTTTCTGCAGGGTATCTTGTAGATGGTACACACTGCTGTTACTGAGTGTCGGGGGGTGGAGGGAGGGGATGTTTGGGGAGTTTCTGCAGGGTATCTTGTAGATGGTACACACTGCTGTTACTGAGCGTCGGGGGGTGGAGGGAGGGGAAGTTTGGGGAGTTTCTGCAGGATACCTTGTAGAAGGTACACACTGCTGTTACTGAGTGTCGGGGGGTGGAGGGAGGGGATGTTTGGTGAGTTTCTGCAGGGTATCTTGTAGATGGTACACACTGCTGTTACTGAGCGTCGGGGGGGTGGATGGAGGGGATGTTTGGGGAGTTTCTGCAGGGTATCTTGTAGATGGTACACACTGCTGTTACTGAGCGTTGGGGGGGGTGTAGGGAGGGGATGTTTGGGGAGTTTCTGCAGGGTACCCTGTTGATGGTACACACTGCTGTTACTGAGCGTCGGGGGGTGGTGGGAGGGGATGTTTGGGGAGTTTCTGCAGGGTATCTTGTAGATGGTACACACTACTGTTACTGAGCGTCAGGGGGGTGGAGGGAGGGGATGTTTGGGGAGTTTCTGCAGGGTATCTTGTAGATGGTACACACTGCTGTTACTGAGCGTCGGGGGGTGGAGGGAGGGGATGTTTGGTGAGTTTCTGCAGGGGATCTTGTAGATGGTACACACTGCTGTTACTGAGCGTCGGGGGGTGGAGGGAGGGGATGTTTGGTGAGTTTCTGCAGGGGATCTTGTAGATGGTACACACTGCTGCTACTGAGCGTTGGGGGTATGGAGGGAGGGGATGTTTGGGGAGTTTCTGCAGGGTACCTGGTTGATGGTACACACTGCTGTTACTGAGTGTCGGGGGGTGGAGGGAGGGGATGTTTGGGGAGTTTCTGCAGGGTATCTTGTAGATGGTACACACTGCTGTTACTGAGTGTCGGGGGGTGGAGGGAGGGGATGTTTGGGGAGTTTCTGCAGGGTATCGTGTAGATGGTACACACTGCTGTTACTGAGCGTCGGGGGGTGGAGGGAGGGGATGTTTGGGGAGTTTCTGCAGGATACCTTGTAGAAGGTACACACTGCTGTTACTGAGCGTCGGGGGGTGGAGGGAGGGGAAGTTTGGGGAGTTTCTGCAGGATACCTTGTAGAAGGTACACACTGCTGTTACTGAGTGTCGGGGGGTGGAGGGAGGGGATGTTTGGTGAGTTTCTGCAGGGTATCTTGTAGATGGTACACACTGCTGTTACTGAGTGTCGGGGGGTGGAGGGAGGGGATGTTTGGGGAATTTCTGCAGGATACCTTGTAGAAGGTACACACTGCTGTGACTGAGTGTCGGGGGGTGGAGGGAGGGGATGTTTGGGGAGTTTCTGCAGGGTATCTTGTAGATGGTTCACACTGCTGCTACTGAGCATCGGGGGGGTGGAGGGAGGGGATGTTTGGGGAGTTTCTGCAGGGTACCTTGTAGATGGTACACACTGCTGTTACTGAGCGTCGGGGGGTGGAGGGAGGGGATGTTTGGTGAGTTTCTGCAGGGGATCTTGTAGATGGTACACACTGCTGCTACTGAGCGTTGGGGGTATGGAGGGAGGGGATGTTTGGGGAGTCTCTGCAGGGTATCTTGTAGATGGTACACACTGCTGTTACTGAGCGTCGGGGGGTGGAGGGAGGGGATGTTTGGGGAGTTTCTGCAGGGTACCTTGTAGATGGTACACACTGCTGTTACTAAGCATCAGGGGGTGGAGGGAGGGGATGTTTGGTGAGTTTCTGCAGGGTATCTTGTAGATGGTACACACTGCTGTTACTGAGTGTCGGGGGGTGGAGGGAGGGGATGTTTGGGGAGTTTCTGCAGGGTACCTTGTAGATGGTACACACTGCTGTTACTGAGTGTCGGGGGGTGGAGGGAGGGGATGTTTGGGGAGTTTCTGCAGGGTATCTTGTAGATGGTACACACTGCTGTTAATGAGCGTCGGGGGGTGGAGGGAGGGGGTGTTTGGGGAGTTTCTGCAGGGTATCTTGCAGATGGTGCACACTGCTGTTACTGAGTGTCGGGGGGTGGAGGGAGGGAATGTTTGGTGAGTTTCTGCAGGGTATCTTGCAGATGGTGCACACTGCTGTTACTGAGCGTCGGGGGGTGGAGGGAGGGGATGTTTGGGGAGTTTCTGCAGGGTACCTTGTAGATGGTACACACTGCTGTTACTGAGTGTCGGGGGGTGGAGGGAGGGGATGTTTGGGGAGTTTCTGCAGGGTACCTTGTAGATGGTACACACTGCTGTTACTGAGTGTCGGGGAGTGCAGGGAGGGGATGTTTGGGGAGTTTCTGCAGGGTATCTTGTAGATGGTACACAGTGCTGTTACTGAGCGTCGGGGGGTGGAGGGAGGGGATGTTTGGGGAGTTTCTGCAGGGTATCTTGTCGATGGTACACACTGCTGTTACTGAGTGTCGGGGGGTGGAGGGAGGGGATGTTTGGGGAGTTTCTGCAGGGTATCTTGTAGATGGTACACACTGCTGTTACTGAGCGTCGGGGGGTGGAGGGAGGGGATGTTTGGGGAGTTTCTGCAGGGTATCTTTTAGATGGTACACACTGCTGTTACTGAGCGTCGGGGGGTGAAGGGAGGGGATGTTTGGGGAGTTTCTGCAGGGTACCTTGTAGATGGTACACACTGCTGTTACTGAGTGTCGGGGGGGGATGGAGGGAGGGGATGTTTGGGGAGTTTCTGCAGGGTATCTTGTAGATGGTACACACTGCTGTTACTGAGTGTCGGGGGGTGGAGGGAGGGGATGTTTGGGGAGTTTCTGCAGGGTACCTTGTAGATGGTACACACTGCTGTTACTGAGCGTCGGGGGGGGTGTAGGGAGGGGATGTTTGGGGAGTTTCTGCAGGGTATCTTTTAGATGGTACACACTGCTGTTACTGAGCGTCGGGGGGTGAAGGGAGGGGATGTTTGGGGAGTTTCTGCAGGGTACCTTGTAGATGGTACACACTGCTGTTATTGAGCGTCAGGGGGTGGAGGGAGGGGATGTTTGGGGAGTTTCTGCAGGGTACCTTGTAGATGGTACACACTGCTGTTACTGAGCGTCGTGGGGTGGAGGGAGGGGATGTTTGGGGAGTTTCTGCAGGGTACCTTGTAGATGGTACATACTGCTGTTACTGAGCGTCGGGGGGTGGTGGGAGGGGATGTTTGGGGAGTTTCTGCAGGGTACCTTGTAGATGGTACACACTGCTGTTACTGAGCGTCAGGGGGGGATGGAGGGAGGGGATGTTTGGGGAGTTTCTGCAGAGTATCTTGCAGATGGTACACACTGCTGTTACTGAGCGTCAGGGGGGGATGGAGGGATGGGATGTTTGGGGAGTTTCTGCAGGGTACCCTGTTGATGTTACACACTGCTGTTACTGAGCGTCGTGGGGTGGAGGGAGGGGATGTTTGGGGAGTTTCTGCAGGGTACCTTGTAGATGGTACACACTGCTGTTACTGAGTGTCGGGGGGTGGAGGGAGGGGATGTTTGGGGAGTTTCTGCAGGGTATCTTGTAGATGGTACACACTACTGTTACTGAGCGTCAGGGGGGGATGGAGGGAGGGGATGTTTGGGGAGTTTCTGCAGGGTATCGTGTAGATGGTACACACTGCTGTTACTGAGCATCGGGGGGGTGGAGGGAGGGGATGTTTGGGGAGTTTCTGCAGGGTATCTTGTAGATGGTACACACTGCTGTTACTGAGCGTCGTGGGGTGGAGGGAGGGGATGTTTGGGGAGTTTCTGCAGGGTATCTTGTAGATGGTACACACTGCTGTTACTGAGCGTCGGGGGGTGGAGGGAGGGGATGTTTGGGGAGTTTCTGCAGGGTATCTTGTAGATGGTACACACTGCTGTTACTGAGCGTCGGGGGGTGGAGGGAGGGGATGTTTGGGGAGTTTCTGCAGGGTACCTTGTAGATGGTACACACTGCTGTTACTGAGCGTCGGAGGGTGGAGGGAGGGGATGTTTGGGGAGTTTCTGCAGGGTACATTGTAGATGGTACACACTGCTGTTACTGAGTGTCGGGGGGTGGAGGGAGGGGATGTTTGGGGAGTTTCTGCAGGGTACCTTGTAGATGGTACACACTGCTGTTACTGAGCGTCGTGGGGTGGAGGGAGGGGATGTTTGGGGAGTTTCTGCAGGGTATCTTGTAGATGGTACACACTGCTGTTACTGAGTGTCGGGGGGTGGAGAGAGGGGATGTTTGGGGCGTTTCTGCAGGGTATCTTGTAGATGGTACACACTGCTGTTACTGAGTGTCGGGGGGTGGAGGGAGGGGATGTTTGGGGAGTTTCTGCAGGGTATCTTGTAGATGGTACACACTGCTGTTACTGAGCGTCGGGGGGTGGAGGGAGGGGATGTTTGGGGAGTTTCTGCAGGGTATCTTGTAGATGGTACACACTGCTGTTACTGAGTGTCGGGGGGTGTAGAGAGGGGATGTTTGGGGCGTTTCTGCAGGGTATCTTGTAGATGGTACACACTGCTGTTACTGAGTGTCGGGGGGTGGAGGGAGGGGATGTTTGGGGAGTTTCTGCAGGGTATCTTGTAGATGGTACACACTGCTGTTACTGAGCGTCGGGGGGTGGAGGGAGGGGAAGTTTGGGGAGTTTCTGCAGGATACCTTGTAGAAGGTACACACTGCTGTTACTGAGTGTCGGGGGGTGGAGGGAGGGGATGTTTGGTGAGTTTCTGCAGGGTATCTTGTAGATGGTACACACTGCTGTTACTGAGCGTCGGGGGGGTGGATGGAGGGGATGTTTGGGGAGTTTCTGCAGGGTATCTTGTAGATGGTACACACTGCTGTTACTGAGCGTTGGGGGGGGTGTAGGGAGGGGATGTTTGGGGAGTTTCTGCAGGGTACCCTGTTGATGGTACACACTGCTGTTACTGAGCGTCGGGGGGTGGTGGGAGGGGATGTTTGGGGAGTTTCTGCAGGGTATCTTGTAGATGGTACACACTACTGTTACTGAGCGTCAGGGGGGTGGAGGGAGGGGATGTTTGGGGAGTTTCTGCAGGGTATCTTGTAGATGGTACACACTGCTGTTACTGAGCGTCGGGGGGTGGAGGGAGGGGATGTTTGGTGAGTTTCTGCAGGGGATCTTGTAGATGGTACACACTGCTGTTACTGAGCGTCGGGGGGTGGAGGGAGGGGATGTTTGGTGAGTTTCTGCAGGGGATCTTGTAGATGGTACACACTGCTGCTACTGAGCGTTGGGGGTATGGAGGGAGGGGATGTTTGGGGAGTTTCTGCAGGGTACCTGGTTGATGGTACACACTGCTGTTACTGAGTGTCGGGGGGTGGAGGGAGGGGATGTTTGGGGAGTTTCTGCAGGGTATCTTGTAGATGGTACACACTGCTGTTACTGAGTGTCGGGGGGTGGAGGGAGGGGATGTTTGGGGAGTTTCTGCAGGGTATCGTGTAGATGGTACACACTGCTGTTACTGAGCGTCGGGGGGTGGAGGGAGGGGATGTTTGGGGAGTTTCTGCAGGATACCTTGTAGAAGGTACACACTGCTGTTACTGAGCGTCGGGGGGTGGAGGGAGGGGAAGTTTGGGGAGTTTCTGCAGGATACCTTGTAGAAGGTACACACTGCTGTTACTGAGTGTCGGGGGGTGGAGGGAGGGGATGTTTGGTGAGTTTCTGCAGGGTATCTTGTAGATGGTACACACTGCTGTTACTGAGTGTCGGGGGGTGGAGGGAGGGGATGTTTGGGGAATTTCTGCAGGATACCTTGTAGAAGGTACACACTGCTGTGACTGAGTGTCGGGGGGTGGAGGGAGGGGATGTTTGGGGAGTTTCTGCAGGGTATCTTGTAGATGGTTCACACTGCTGCTACTGAGCATCGGGGGGGTGGAGGGAGGGGATGTTTGGGGAGTTTCTGCAGGGTACCTTGTAGATGGTACACACTGCTGTTACTGAGCGTCGGGGGGTGGAGGGAGGGGATGTTTGGTGAGTTTCTGCAGGGGATCTTGTAGATGGTACACACTGCTGCTACTGAGCGTTGGGGGTATGGAGGGAGGGGATGTTTGGGGAGTCTCTGCAGGGTATCTTGTAGATGGTACACACTGCTGTTACTGAGCGTCGGGGGGTGGAGGGAGGGGATGTTTGGGGAGTTTCTGCAGGGTACCTTGTAGATGGTACACACTGCTGTTACTAAGCATCAGGGGGTGGAGGGAGGGGATGTTTGGTGAGTTTCTGCAGGGTATCTTGTAGATGGTACACACTGCTGTTACTGAGTGTCGGGGGGTGGAGGGAGGGGATGTTTGGGGAGTTTCTGCAGGGTACCTTGTAGATGGTACACACTGCTGTTACTGAGTGTCGGGGGGTGGAGGGAGGGGATGTTTGGGGAGTTTCTGCAGGGTATCTTGTAGATGGTACACACTGCTGTTACTGAGCGTCGGGGGGTGGAGGGAGGGGATGTTTGGGGAGTTTCTGCAGGGTACCTTGTAGATGGTACACACTGCTGTTACTGAGCGTCGGGGGGTGGAGGGAGGGGATGTTTGGGGAGTTTCTGCAGGGTATCTTGTAGATGGTACACACTGCTGTTACTGAGCGTCGGGGGGTGGAGGGAGGGGATGTTTGGGGAGTTTCTGCAGGGTATCTTGTAGATGGTACACACTGCTGTTACTGAGCGTCGGGGGGTGGAGGGAGGGGATGTTTGGGGAGTTTCTGCAGGGTATCTTGTAGATGGTACACACTGCTGTTACTGAGTGTCGGGGGGTGGAGGGAGGGGATGTTTGGGGAGTTTCTGCAGGGTACCTTGTAGATGGTACACACTGCTGTTACTGAGTGTCGGGGGGTGGAGGGAGGGGATGTTTGGGGAGTTTCTGCAGGGTACCCTGTTGATGTTACACACTGCTGTTACTGAGCGTCGTGGGGTTGAGGGAGGGGATGTTTGGGGAGTTTCTGCAGGGTATCTTGTAGATGGTACACACTGCTGTTACTGAGTGTCGGGGGTTGGAGAGAGGGGATGTTTGGGGAGTTTCTGCAGGGTATCTTGTAGATGGTACACACTGCTGTTACTGAGTGTCGGGGGTTGGAGAGAGGGGATGTTTGGGGAGTTTCTGCAGGGTACCTGGTTGATGGTACACACTGCTGTTACTGAGTGTCGGGGGGTGGAGGGAGGGGATGTTTGGGGATTTTCTGCAGGGTATCTTGTAGATGGTACACACTGCTGTTACTGAGTGTCGGGGGGTGGAGGGAGGGGATGTTTGGGGAGTTTCTGCAGGGTATCTTGTAGATGGTACACACTGCTGTTACTGAGCGTCGGGGGGTGGAGGGAGGGGATGTTTGGGGAGTTTCTGCAGGGTATATTGTAGATGGTACACACTGCTGTTACTGAGGGTCGGGTGGTGGAGGGAGGGGATGTTTGGGGAGTTTCTGCAGGGTACCTTGTAGATGGTACACACTGCTGTTACTGAGTGTCGGGGGGTGGAGGGAGGGGATGTTTGGGGAGTTTCTGCAGGGTATCTTGTAGATGGTACACACTGCTGTTACTGAGTGTCGGGGGGTGGAGGGAGGGGATGTTTGGGGAGTTTCTGCAGGGTATCTTGTAGATGGTACACACTGCTGTTACTGAGCGTCGGGGGGTGGAGGGAGGGGATGTTTGGGGAGTTTCTGCAGGGTATCTTTTAGATGGTACACACTGCTGTTACTGAGTGTCGGGGGGTGGAGGGAGGGGATGTTTGGGGAGTTTCTGCAGGGTACCTTGTAGATGGTACACACTGCTGTTACTGAGCGTCGGGGGGTGGAGGGAGGGGATGTTTGGGGAGTTTCTGCAGGGTATCTTTTAGATGGTACACACTGCTGTTACTGAGTGTCGGGGGGTGGAGGGAGGGGATGTTTGGGGAGTTTCTGCAGGGTATCTTGTAGATGGTACACACTGCTGTTACTGAGTGTCGGGGGTTGGAGAGAGGGGATGTTTGGGGAGTTTCTGCAGGGTACCTGGTTGATGGTACACACTGCTGTTACTGAGTGTCGGGGGGTGGAGGGAGGGGATGTTTGGGGATTTTCTGCAGGGTATCTTGTAGATGGTACACACTGCTGTTACTGAGTGTCGGGGGGTGGAGGGAGGGGATGTTTGGGGAGTTTCTGCAGGGTACCTTGTAGATGGTACACACTGCTGTTACTGAGCGTCGGGGGGGTGGAGGGAGGGGATGTTTGGGGAGTTTCTGCAGGGTATCTTGTAGATGGTACACACTGCTGTTACTGAGCGTCGGGGGGGTGGAGGGAGGGGATGTTTGGGGAGTTTCTGCAGGGTATCTTGTAGATGGTACACACTGCTGTTACTGAGTGTCGGGGGGTGGAGGGAGGGGATGTTTGGGGAATTTCTGCAGGATACCTTGTAGAATGTACACACTGCTGTTACTGAGTGTCGGGGGGTGGAGGGAGGGGATGTTTGGGGAGTTTCTGCAGGGTATCTTGTAGATGGTACACACTGCTGTTACTGAGCGTCGGGGGGTGGAGGGAGGGGATGTTTGGGGAGTTTCTGCAGGGTATATTGTAGATGGTACACACTGCTGTTACTGAGGGTCGGGTGGTGGAGGGAGGGGATGTTTGGGGAGTTTCTGCAGGGTACCTTGTAGATGGTACACACTGCTGTTACTGAGTGTCGGGGGGTGGAGGGAGGGGATGTTTGGGGAGTTTCTGCAGGGTATCTTGTAGATGGTACACACTGCTGTTACTGAGCGTCGGGGGGTGGAGGGAGGGGATGTTTGGGGAGTTTCTGCAGGGTATCTTGTAGATGGTACACACTGCTGTTACTGAGCGTCGGGGGGTGGAGGGAGGGGATGTTTGGGGAGTTTCTGCAGGGTATCCTGTAGATGGTACACACTGCTGTTACTGAGCGTCGGGGGGTGGAGGGAGGGGATGTTTGGGGAGTTTCTGCAGGGTACCTTGTAGATGGTACACACTGCTGTTACTGAGCGTCGGGGGGTGGAGGGAGGGGATGTTTGGGGAGTTTCTGCAGGGTATCTTGTAGATGGTACACACTGCTGTTACTGAGTGTCGGGGGGGTGGAGGGAGGGGGTGTTTGGGGAGTTTCTGCAGGGTACCTTGTAGATGGTACACACTGCTGTTACTGAGTGTCGGGGGGTGGAGGGAGGGGATGTTTGGGGAGTTTCTGCAGGGTACCTTGTAGATGGTACACACTGCTGTTACTGAGTGTCGGGGGGTGGAGGGAGGGGATGTTTGGGGAGTTTCTGCAGGGTATCTTGTAGATGGTACACACTGCTGTTACTGAGCGTCGGGGGGTGGAGGGAGGGGATGTTTGGGGAGTTTCTGCAGGGTATCTTTTAGATGGTACACACTGCTGTTACTGAGTGTCGGGGGGTGGAGGGAGGGGATGTTTGGGGAGTTTCTGCAGGGTATCTTGTAGATGGTACACACTGCTGTTACTGAGCATCGGGGGGTGGAAGGAGGGGATGTTTGGGGAGTTTCTGCAGGGTATCTTGTAGATGGTACACACTGCTGTTACTGAGTGTCGGGGGGTGGAGGGAGGGAATGTTTGGTGAGTTTCTGCAGGGTATCTTGTAGATGGTACACACTGCTGTTATTGAGCGTCGGGGATGGAGGGAGGGGATGTTTGGTGAGTTTCTGCAGGGTATCTTGTAGATGGTACACACTGCTGTTACTGAGCGTCGTGGGGTGGAGGGAGGGGATGTTTGGGGAGTTTCTGCAGGGTATCTTGTAGATGGTACACACTGCTGTTACTGAGTGTCGAGGGGTGGAGGGAGGGGATGTTTGGGGAGTTTCTGCAGGGTACCCTGTTGATGTTACACACTGCTGTTACTGAGCGTCGTGGGGTTGAGGGAGGGGATGTTTGGGGAGTTTCTGCAGGGTATCTTGTAGATGGTACACACTGCTGTTACTGAGCGTCAGGGGGGGATGGAGGGAGGGGATGTTTGGGGAGTTTCTGCAGGGTATCTTGCAGATGGTACACACTGCTGTTACTGAGCATCGGGGGGTGGAGGGAGGGGATGTTTGGGGAGTTTCTGCAGGGTATCTTGTAGATGGTACACACTGCTGTTACTGAGTGTCGGGGGGTGGAGGGAGGGGATGTTTGGGGAGTTTCTGCAGGGTACATTGTAGATGGTACACACTGCTGTTACTGAGTGTCGGGGGGTGGAGGGAGGGGATGTTTGGGGAGTTTCTGCAGGGTACCTTGTAGATGGTACACACTGCTGTTACTGAGCGTCGGGGGGTGGAGTGAGGGGATGTTTGGGGAGTTTCTGCAGGGTATCTTGTAGATGGTACACACTGCTGTTACTGAGTGTCGGGGGGTGGAGAGAGGGGATGTTTGGGGCGTTTCTGCAGGGTATCTTGTAGATGGTACACACTGCTGTTACTGAGCGTTGGGGGGGGTGTAGGGAGGGGATGTTTGGGGAGTTTCTGCAGGGTATCTTGTAGATGGTACACACTGCTGTTCCTGAGTGTCGGGGGGGTGGAGGGAGGGGATGTTTGGTGAGTTTCTGCAGGGTATCTTGTAGATGGTACACACTGCTGTTACTGAGCATCGGGGGGTGGAGGGAGGGGATGTTTGGGGAGTTTCTGCAGGGTAGCTTGTAGATGGTACACACTGCTGTTACTGAGTGTCGGGGGGTGGAGGGAGGGGATGTTTGGGGAGTTTCTGCAGGGTAGCTTGTAGATGGTACACACTGCTGTTACTGAGCGTCGTGGGGTGGAGGGAGGGGATGTTTGGGGAGTTGCTGCAGGGTATCTTGTAGATGGTACACACTGCTGTTACTGAGCGTCGGGGGGTGGAGGGAGGGGATGTTTGGGGAGTTTCTGCAGGGTACCTTGTAGATGGTACCCACTGCTGTTACTGAGTGTCGGGGGGTGGAGGGAGGGGATGTTTGGGGAGTTTCTGCAGGGTACCTTGTAGATGGTACACACTGCTGTTACTGAGCGTCGGGGGGTGGAGGGAGGGGATGTTTGGGGAGTTTCTGCAGGGTACCTGGTTGATGGTACACACTGCTGTTACTGAGTGTCGGGGGGGGTGGAGGGAGGGGATGTTTGGTGAGTTTCTGCAGGGTACCTTGTAGCTGGTACACACTGCTGTTACTGAGCGTCGGGGGGTGGAGGGAGGGGATGTTTGGGGAGTCTCTGTAGGGTATCTTGCAGATAGTATACACTGCTGTTACTGAGCGTCGGGGGGTGGAGGCAGGGGATGTTTGGGGAGTTTCTGCAGGGTATCTTGTAGATGGTACACACTGCTGTTACTGAGCGTCGGGGGGTGGAGGGAGGGGATGTTTGGGGAGTTTCTGCAGGGTACCTGGTTGATGGTACACACTGCTGTTACTGAGTGTCGGGGGGGGTGGAGGGAGGGGATGTTTGGGGAGTTTCTGCAGGGTACCTTGTAGCTGGTACACACTGCTGTTACTGAGCGTCGGGGGGTGGAGGGAGGGGATGTTTGGGGAGTTTCTGCAGGGTATCTTGTAGATGGTACACACTGCTGTTACTGAGCGTCGGGGGGTGGAGGGAGGGGATGTTTGGGGAGTTTCTGCAGGGTATCTTGTAGATGGTACACACTGCTGTTACTGAGCGTCGGGGGGTGGAGGGAGGGGATGTTTGGGGAGTTTCTGCAGGGTATCTTGTAGATGGTACACACTGCTGTTACTGAGCGTCGGGGGGTGGAGGCAGGGGATGTTTGGGGAGTTTCTGCAGGGTACCTTGTAGATGGTACACACTGCTGTTACTGAGCGTCGGGGGGTGGAGGGAGGGGATGTTTGGGGAGTTTCTGCAGGGGATCTTGTAGATGGTACACACTGCTGCTACTGAGCGTTGGGGGGATGGAGGGAGGGGATGTTTGGGGAGTTTCTGCAGGGGATCTTGTAGATGGTACACACTGCTGTTACTGAGCGTCGTGGGGTGGAGGGAGGGGATGTTTGGGGAGTTTCTGCAGGGTATCTTGTAGATGGTACACACTGCTGTTACTGAGTGTCGGGGGGTGGAGGGAGGGGATGTTTGGGGAGTTTCTGCAGGGTATCTTGTAGATGGTACACACTGCTGTTACTGAGCGGCCGGGGGGTGGAGGGAGGGGATGTTTGGGGAGTTTCTGCAGGGTATCTTGTAGATGGTACACACTGCTGTTACTGAGCGGCCGGGGGGTTGAGGGAGGGGATGTTTGGGGAGTTTCTGCAGGGTATCTTGTAGATGGCACACACTGCTGTTACTGAGCGTCGGGGGGTGGAGGGAGGGGATGTTTGGGGAGTTTCTGTAGGGTACCTTGTAGATGGTACACACTGCTGTTACTGAGTGTCGGGGGGTGGAGGGAGGGGATGTTTGGGGAGTTTCTGCACGGTATCTTGTAGATGGTACACACTGCTGTTACTGAGTGTCGGGGGGTGGAGGGAGGGGATGTTTGGGGAGTTTCTGCAGGGTATCTTGTAGATGGTACACACTGCTGTTACTGAGCGTCGAGGGGAGGGTGGAGGGAGGGGATGTTTGGGGTGTTTCTGCAGGGTATCTTGTCGATGGTACACACTGCTGTTACTGAGCGTCGGGGGGTGGAGGGAGGGGATGTTTGGGGTGTTTCTGCAGGGTATCTTGTAGATGGTACACACTGCTGTTACTGAGTGTCGGGGGGTGGAGGGAGGGGATGTTTGGGGTGTTTCTGCAGGGTATCTTGTAGATGGTACACACTGCTGTTACTGAGTGTCGGGGGGTGGAGGCAGGGGATGTTTGGGGTGTTTCTGCAGGGTATCTTGTAGATGGTACACACTGCTGTTACTGAGAATCAGGGGGTGGAGGGAGGGGATGTTTGGGGAGTTTCTGCAGGGTATCTTGTAGATGGTACACACTGCTGTTACTGAGAATCAGGGGGTGGAGGGAGGGGATGTTTGGGGAGTTTCTGCAGGGTACCTTGTAGATGGTACACACTGCTGTTACTGAGAATCAGGGGGTGGAGGGAGGGGATGTTTGGGGAGTTTCTGCAGGGTATCTTGTAGATGGTACACACTGCTGTTACTGAGTGTCGGGGGGTGGAGGGAGGGGATGTTTGGGGAGTTTCTGCAGGGTATCTTGTAGATGGTACACACTGCTGTTACTGAGTGTCGGGGGGTGGAGGGAGGGGATGTTTGGGGAGTTTCTGCAGGGTATCTTGTAGATGGTACACACTGCTGTTACTGAGCGGCCAGGGGTTGGAGGGAGGGGATGTTTGGGGAGTTTCTGCACGGTATCTTGTAGATGGTACACACTGCTGTTACTGAGCGTCGGGGGGTGGAGGGAGGGGATGTTTGGGGAGTTTCTGCAGGGTATCTTGTTGAAGGTACACACTGCTGTTACTGAGCGGCCAGGGGTTGGAGGGAGGGGATGTTTGGGGAGTTTCTGCAGGGTATTTTGTAGATGGTACACACTGCTGTTACTGAGCGTCGGGGGGGTGGAGGGAGGGGATGTTTGGGGAGTTTCTGCAGGGTACCTTGTAGATGGTACACACTGCTGTTACTGAGCGTCGGGGGGTGGAGGGAGGGGATGTTTGGGGAGTTTCTGCAGGGTATCTTGCAGATGGTACACACTGCTGTTACTGAGTGTCGAGGGGTGGAGGGAGGGGATGTTTGGGGAGTTTCTGCAGGGTACCTTGTAGATGGTACACACTGCTGTTACTGAGCGTCGGGGGGTGGAGGGAGGGGATGTTTGGGGAGTTTCTGCACGGTATCTTGTAGATGGTACACACTGCTGTTACTGAGTGTCGGGGGGTGGAGGGAGGGGATGTTTGGGGAGTTTCTGCAGGGTATCTTGTAGATGGTACACACTGCTGTTACTGAGCGTCGAGGGGAGGGTGGAGGGAGGGGATGTTTGGGGTGTTTCTGCAGGGTATCTTGTCGATGGTACACACTGCTGTTACTGAGTGTCGAGGGGTGGAGGGAGGGGATGTTTGGGGAGTTTCTGCAGGGTACCCTGTTGATGTTACACACTGCTGTTACTGAGCGTCGTGGGGTTGAGGGAGGGGATGTTTGGGGAGTTTCTGCAGGGTATCTTGTAGATGGTACACACTGCTGTTACTGAGCGTCAGGGGGGGATGGAGGGAGGGGATGTTTGGGGAGTTTCTGCAGGGTATCTTGCAGATGGTACACACTGCTGTTACTGAGCATCGGGGGGTGGAGGGAGGGGATGTTTGGGGAGTTTCTGCAGGGTATCTTGTAGATGGTACACACTGCTGTTACTGAGTGTCGGGGGGTGGAGGGAGGGGATGTTTGGGGAGTTTCTGCAGGGTACATTGTAGATGGTACACACTGCTGTTACTGAGTGTCGGGGGGTGGAGGGAGGGGATGTTTGGGGAGTTTCTGCAGGGTACCTTGTAGATGGTACACACTGCTGTTACTGAGCGTCGGGGGGTGGAGTGAGGGGATGTTTGGGGAGTTTCTGCAGGGTATCTTGTAGATGGTACACACTGCTGTTACTGAGTGTCGGGGGGTGGAGAGAGGGGATGTTTGGGGCGTTTCTGCAGGGTATCTTGTAGATGGTACACACTGCTGTTACTGAGCGTTGGGGGGGGTGTAGGGAGGGGATGTTTGGGGAGTTTCTGCAGGGTATCTTGTAGATGGTACACACTGCTGTTCCTGAGTGTCGGGGGGGTGGAGGGAGGGGATGTTTGGTGAGTTTCTGCAGGGTATCTTGTAGATGGTACACACTGCTGTTACTGAGCATCGGGGGGTGGAGGGAGGGGATGTTTGGGGAGTTTCTGCAGGGTAGCTTGTAGATGGTACACACTGCTGTTACTGAGTGTCGGGGGGTGGAGGGAGGGGATGTTTGGGGAGTTTCTGCAGGGTAGCTTGTAGATGGTACACACTGCTGTTACTGAGCGTCGTGGGGTGGAGGGAGGGGATGTTTGGGGAGTTGCTGCAGGGTATCTTGTAGATGGTACACACTGCTGTTACTGAGCGTCGGGGGGTGGAGGGAGGGGATGTTTGGGGAGTTTCTGCAGGGTACCTTGTAGATGGTACCCACTGCTGTTACTGAGTGTCGGGGGGTGGAGGGAGGGGATGTTTGGGGAGTTTCTGCAGGGTACCTTGTAGATGGTACACACTGCTGTTACTGAGCGTCGGGGGGTGGAGGGAGGGGATGTTTGGGGAGTTTCTGCAGGGTACCTGGTTGATGGTACACACTGCTGTTACTGAGTGTCGGGGGGGGTGGAGGGAGGGGATGTTTGGTGAGTTTCTGCAGGGTACCTTGTAGCTGGTACACACTGCTGTTACTGAGCGTCGGGGGGTGGAGGGAGGGGATGTTTGGGGAGTCTCTGTAGGGTATCTTGCAGATAGTATACACTGCTGTTACTGAGCGTCGGGGGGTGGAGGCAGGGGATGTTTGGGGAGTTTCTGCAGGGTATCTTGTAGATGGTACACACTGCTGTTACTGAGCGTCGGGGGGTGGAGGGAGGGGATGTTTGGGGAGTTTCTGCAGGGTACCTGGTTGATGGTACACACTGCTGTTACTGAGTGTCGGGGGGGGTGGAGGGAGGGGATGTTTGGGGAGTTTCTGCAGGGTACCTTGTAGCTGGTACACACTGCTGTTACTGAGCGTCGGGGGGTGGAGGGAGGGGATGTTTGGGGAGTTTCTGCAGGGTATCTTGTAGATGGTACACACTGCTGTTACTGAGCGTCGGGGGGTGGAGGGAGGGGATGTTTGGGGAGTTTCTGCAGGGTATCTTGTAGATGGTACACACTGCTGTTACTGAGCGTCGGGGGGTGGAGGGAGGGGATGTTTGGGGAGTTTCTGCAGGGTATCTTGTAGATGGTACACACTGCTGTTACTGAGCGTCGGGGGGTGGAGGCAGGGGATGTTTGGGGAGTTTCTGCAGGGTACCTTGTAGATGGTACACACTGCTGTTACTGAGCGTCGGGGGGTGGAGGGAGGGGATGTTTGGGGAGTTTCTGCAGGGGATCTTGTAGATGGTACACACTGCTGCTACTGAGCGTTGGGGGGATGGAGGGAGGGGATGTTTGGGGAGTTTCTGCAGGGGATCTTGTAGATGGTACACACTGCTGTTACTGAGCGTCGTGGGGTGGAGGGAGGGGATGTTTGGGGAGTTTCTGCAGGGTATCTTGTAGATGGTACACACTGCTGTTACTGAGTGTCGGGGGGTGGAGGGAGGGGATGTTTGGGGAGTTTCTGCAGGGTATCTTGTAGATGGTACACACTGCTGTTACTGAGCGGCCGGGGGGTGGAGGGAGGGGATGTTTGGGGAGTTTCTGCAGGGTATCTTGTAGATGGTACACACTGCTGTTACTGAGCGGCCGGGGGGTTGAGGGAGGGGATGTTTGGGGAGTTTCTGCAGGGTATCTTGTAGATGGCACACACTGCTGTTACTGAGCGTCGGGGGGTGGAGGGAGGGGATGTTTGGGGAGTTTCTGTAGGGTACCTTGTAGATGGTACACACTGCTGTTACTGAGTGTCGGGGGGTGGAGGGAGGGGATGTTTGGGGAGTTTCTGCACGGTATCTTGTAGATGGTACACACTGCTGTTACTGAGTGTCGGGGGGTGGAGGGAGGGGATGTTTGGGGAGTTTCTGCAGGGTATCTTGTAGATGGTACACACTGCTGTTACTGAGCGTCGAGGGGAGGGTGGAGGGAGGGGATGTTTGGGGTGTTTCTGCAGGGTATCTTGTCGATGGTACACACTGCTGTTACTGAGCGTCGGGGGGTGGAGGGAGGGGATGTTTGGGGTGTTTCTGCAGGGTATCTTGTAGATGGTACACACTGCTGTTACTGAGTGTCGGGGGGTGGAGGGAGGGGATGTTTGGGGTGTTTCTGCAGGGTATCTTGTAGATGGTACACACTGCTGTTACTGAGTGTCGGGGGGTGGAGGCAGGGGATGTTTGGGGTGTTTCTGCAGGGTATCTTGTAGATGGTACACACTGCTGTTACTGAGAATCAGGGGGTGGAGGGAGGGGATGTTTGGGGAGTTTCTGCAGGGTATCTTGTAGATGGTACACACTGCTGTTACTGAGAATCAGGGGGTGGAGGGAGGGGATGTTTGGGGAGTTTCTGCAGGGTACCTTGTAGATGGTACACACTGCTGTTACTGAGAATCAGGGGGTGGAGGGAGGGGATGTTTGGGGAGTTTCTGCAGGGTATCTTGTAGATGGTACACACTGCTGTTACTGAGTGTCGGGGGGTGGAGGGAGGGGATGTTTGGGGAGTTTCTGCAGGGTATCTTGTAGATGGTACACACTGCTGTTACTGAGTGTCGGGGGGTGGAGGGAGGGGATGTTTGGGGAGTTTCTGCAGGGTATCTTGTAGATGGTACACACTGCTGTTACTGAGCGGCCAGGGGTTGGAGGGAGGGGATGTTTGGGGAGTTTCTGCACGGTATCTTGTAGATGGTACACACTGCTGTTACTGAGCGTCGGGGGGTGGAGGGAGGGGATGTTTGGGGAGTTTCTGCAGGGTATCTTGTTGAAGGTACACACTGCTGTTACTGAGCGGCCAGGGGTTGGAGGGAGGGGATGTTTGGGGAGTTTCTGCAGGGTATTTTGTAGATGGTACACACTGCTGTTACTGAGCGTCGGGGGGGTGGAGGGAGGGGATGTTTGGGGAGTTTCTGCAGGGTACCTTGTAGATGGTACACACTGCTGTTACTGAGCGTCGGGGGGTGGAGGGAGGGGATGTTTGGGGAGTTTCTGCAGGGTATCTTGCAGATGGTACACACTGCTGTTACTGAGTGTCGAGGGGTGGAGGGAGGGGATGTTTGGGGAGTTTCTGCAGGGTACCTTGTAGATGGTACACACTGCTGTTACTGAGCGTCGGGGGGTGGAGGGAGGGGATGTTTGGGGAGTTTCTGCACGGTATCTTGTAGATGGTACACACTGCTGTTACTGAGTGTCGGGGGGTGGAGGGAGGGGATGTTTGGGGAGTTTCTGCAGGGTATCTTGTAGATGGTACACACTGCTGTTACTGAGCGTCGAGGGGAGGGTGGAGGGAGGGGATGTTTGGGGTGTTTCTGCAGGGTATCTTGTCGATGGTACACACTGCTGTTACTGAGCGTCGGGGGGTGGAGGGAGGGGATGTTTGGGGTGTTTCTGCAGGGTATCTTGTAGATGGTACACACTGCTGTTACTGAGTGTCGGGGGGTGGAGGGAGGGGATGTTTGGGGTGTTTCTGCAGGGTATCTTGTAGATGGTACACACTGCTGTTACTGAGAATCAGGGGGTGGAGGGAGGGGATGTTTGGGGAGTTTCTGCAGGGTATCTTGTAGATGGTACACACTGCTGTTACTGAGAATCAGGGGGTGGAGGGAGGGGATGTTTGGGGAGTTTCTGCAGGGTATCTTGTAGATGGTACACACTGCTGTTACTGAGTGTCGGGGGGTGGAGGGAGGGGATGTTTGGGGAGTTTCTGCAGGGTATCTTGTAGATGGTACACACTGCTGTTACTGAGTGTCGGGGGGTGGAGGGAGGGGATGTTTGGGGAGTTTCTGCAGGGTATCTTGTAGATGGTACACACTGCTGTTACTGAGTGTCGAGGGGTGGAGGGAGGGGATGTTTGGGGAGTTTCTGCAGGGTATCTTGTAGATGGTACACACTGCTGTTACTGAGCGTCGGGGGGTGGAGGGAGGGGATGTTTGGGGAGTTTCTGCAGGGTATCTTGTTGAAGGTACACACTGCTGTTACTGAGCGGCCAGGGGTTGGAGGGAGGGGATGTTTGGGGAGTTTCTGCAGGGTATTTTGTAGATGGTACACACTGCTGTTACTGAGCGTCGGGGGGGTGGAGGGAGGGGATGTTTGGGGAGTTTCTGCAGGGTACCTTGTAGATGGTACACACTGCTGTTACTGAGCGTCGGGGGGTGGAGGGAGGGGATGTTTGGGGAGTTTCTGCAGGGTACCTTGTAGATGGTACACACTGCTGTTACTGAGTGTCGGGGGGTGGAGGGAGGGGATGTTTGGGGAGTTTCTGCAGGGTACCTTGTAGATGGTACACACTGCTGTTACTGAGCGTCGGGGGGTGGAGGGAGGGGATGTTTGGGGAGTTTCTGCAGGGTATCTTGCAGATGGTACACACTGCTGTTACTGAGTGTCGAGGGGTGGAGGGAGGGGATGTTTGGGGAGTTTCTGCAGGGTACCTTGTAGATGGTACACACTGCTGTTACTGAGTGTCGGGGGGTGGAGGGAGGGGATGTTTGGGGAGTTTCTGCAGGGTACCTTGTAGATGGTACACACTGCTGTTACTGAGCGTCGGGGGGTGGAGGGAGGGGATGTTTGGGGAGTTTCTGCAGGGTATCTTGCAGATGGTACACACTGCTGTTACTGAGCGTCGGGGGGTGGAGGGAGGGGATGTTTGGGGAGTTTCTGCAGGGTATCGTGTAGATGGTACACACTGCTGTTACTGAGCGTCGGGGGGTGGAGGGAGGGGATGTTTGGGGAGTTTCTGCAGGGTATCTTGTAGATGGTACACACTGCTGTTACTGAGCGTCGGGGGGTGGAGGGAGGGGATGTTTGGGGAGTTTCTGCAGGGTATCTTGTAGATGGTACACACTGCTGTTACTGAGCGTCGGGGGGTGGAGGGAGGGGATGTTTGGGGAGTTTCTGCAGGGTATCTTGTAGATGGTACACACTGCTGTTACTGAGCGTCGGGGGGTGGAGGGAGGGGATGTTTGGGGAGTTTCTGCAGGGTATCTTGTAGATGGTACACACTGCTGTTACTGAGCGTCGGGGGGTGGAGGGAGGGGATGTTTGGGGAGTTTCTGCAGGGTACCTTGTAGATGGTACACACTGCTGTTACTGAGTGTCGGGGGGTGGAGGGAGGGGATGTTTGGGGGGTTTCTGCAGGGTATCTTGTAGATGGTACACACTGCTGTTACTGAGCGTCGGGGGGATGGAGGGAGGGGATGTTTGGGGAGTTTCTGCAGGGTATCTTGTAGATGGTACACACTGCTGTTACTGAGCGTCGGGGGGTGGTGGAGGGAGGGGATGTTTGGGGAGTTTCTGCAGGGTACCTTGTAGATGGTACACACTGCTGTTACTGAGTGTCGGGGGGTGGAGGGAGGGGATGTTTGGGGGCTTTCTGCAGGGTATCTTTTAGATGGTACACACTGCTGTTACTGAGCGTCGGGGGGATGGAGGGAGGGGATGTTTGGGGAGTTTCTGCTCGGTATCTTGTAGATGGTACACACTGCTGTTACTGAGCATCGGGGGGGTGGAGGGAGGGGATGTTTGGGGAGTTTCTGCAGGGTATCTTGTAGATGGTACACACTGCTGTTACTGAGCGTCGGGGGGTGGAGGGAGGGGATGTTTGGGGAGTTTCTGCAGGGTATCTTGTGTGTGGTGTGGCGGGGGTTGGGGGTTGGTCAGAATGTGTAATCTGAGGGTGTGGAGGGAATGATTCCTTGGGGTACAGGGATCATCAGTGTTTGTGGTGGATAGCGGGTCCAGGTGAGTGAGGTAGATGAGCAGCCATGATTCTATTGAAGGGCTGAATGGCCTTCTGGATGGTCATGATCTTTCAGCCCTTCTGTGCCTGACCCAGAGCGGAAAATGCAGGTAAACAAACCAGACTTTCTCTGGGAATCTTTTAATAGTACGTTTTTTTGTTGTACACAGATCAAAAACACATCATGCTTTCTGTCAGGGGTCGACATGTTGACCCTCAGACTCACACTCGTAATGTTACACATATCCACATGCACGTGGACAGACACACATACACACACAGGCAGATTCACATACACACACACACACACACGTTACAAACAACAGCCACAAGTTTAGCTGCATCTATTAATTGCAGAATGTGCGCATGTTAATTTTTCTCTCAAAATTAAGAACGGTGGGTTTAATAAAAAACACAAAACCTTTTCGGAGAGAGAGCGGAGCTGCCAGTGCTCAGGGTGACTCAACAGCAGCAGGCTTTCCCAGAGAGTTCTCACTGGAGCGAGAGAGGAGAGAGCGAGAGAGGAGAGAGAGAAGAGAGAGAGAGAGAAGAGAGAGAGAGAGGAGAGAGAACCACAAGCCGAAAGAGAAAGTACCAGAACCGAAAGTGGGAAGGCGAGGGGGTGAGTGCAGGAGTTGAGAGGGTGGACAGGATGCGATGGAGGGGGGAATGTGGGGTCTGTCCCATGGCCTGGCTGTGTGGCTGCGCTCCTTGCCTTACAGAATTCGGGTTAACCAAGCGATGAGAGCAGGAGCCAGGCTGAGGAGGGAGAGCTGCAGAGCTGCAGCACTGTTACAGTAATCAAAATCACAACAGTTTGTCGTCATGGTGTAGCTGACTCCAGCGAAGGTATCCGACACCTCCTGGCCACACCTCTCCTTATCCGTACATCCC